>NC_054832.1:49333932-49483932 GCF_018345385.1 Vulpes lagopus | reverse complement strand
GTTACTGAGGGATGAATACTAGTCACAAAGTGGGACCATAGTGCAAATGCTTGTGCTTTAATACATAGTACTATTTTTAATAAGTGATAGAAAAAAACTAATCTAACTGTACTAGGGAAATGGAAGCTCTAGAAAAAGAGTTATCCAAAGAAAACTAAAGATGTTAAGATCAATTAATCAAGAAGTAGGGGATCCCTGGGTGGCGCAGCAGTTTGGCGCCTGCCTTTGGCCCAGGGCGCGATCCTGGAGACCCGGGATCGAATCCCACGTCGGGCTCCCAGTGCATGGAGTCTGCTTCTCCCTCTGCCTGTGTGTGTCTCTGCCTCTCTCTCTCTCTCTCTCTGTGTGACTATCATAAATAAATAAAAATTAAAAAAAATTAAAAAAAAATTAATCAAGAAGTATTTTTTTTAACAATGTTAACAGCCTGAAATTGTGATACTGGAATGAAAAACCCCACCTTGAACTGATTATTACCATTTTCAGTATTAATTCATTCTCTGAGGGAACATTCTACATGAAGACTTCTATTAAAACAAGCACAAAATTACAAACTTTGAGTGAAGATGAAACTCAGTGTTGAGCTCCTATAGCTGAGGCAGTACAACTGCTGCCAACCTTCCAAATCAGCCAGCCCTATTTGATCTGTTTTATAAGGATGCTATATAATATGTCCATGAAAAAAAAAAGAGGTCCAATGCCAACTAACACATTGTCTGGCCACTAATCATCCATATCTTCAGGAAAACTTCCAGTAATAATAATTTAGACTATCATTTAATAGCCCTAATAATGATAGCACCTTCTGCTTTTAAGGAAGGTGAGTGTTTTACGAGGAATTTCACTCTGATGCTTCCGGAAATATGTCAAAAATGGTAATCCCCAAATCTTTTCGAAAACAAGGGTCTCAAAATTCGAAATAGTGTAGAAGAAACCTCTTTTATAAAAATGTAGATGAGCTCACAAATAATTCAGAGACATCCTCAGAAGCTAAATACTCAAAACAGGGTGAGTCGGACATGATTGAAGGTGAGATGAACCTATGGCTAAAGCAGAATTGGGGTCAGTTTCCATCCAGAGGCTTGTGATTTCCCATTTGCCCATGTGAACAAAATTGCAGCTTTGTCTACTGCATAAATGTGAACTACCAAAAGACTGTCACCTAGATAGACGAGAAAACAATTTCTCCATCAGCACAGGGAAATGACAAGGAAACTTGCAGTTAGCTGAAATCTACTTTTAGCTTTTCTAGTCCTGCTTGTAGGAAGTCCTGATGCAAGTGCTTTTCTATGAAGTCACTCCTTTACTTTATAAGACAGGTATCATGTCACTGCTAAGCCTTGTTTTTTCTAGATGGAACATTACCATTTCTTCAAATATACTTATCTGGCATGGTCTTTAGTATTACAGAATCACAATAACCTTCCTTTTGGTTAAACATGCAGGGTAGCATGTAGAAATTCTGTGTTCAAATTCTAGCTCGTTGAATCAGTTTCCTTGACTCTAAAATTGAGATAATTGTTCGAGACATGAATGAGGTTGGTAGACATGGAAACCAGTTGTAAAGAACACTGCTGTTTAGATATATTTTGCTATATTTTAAGTCACTTTTCCCATCACTATAGCATAAGAATAAATATTCATCATTTCAAAGTTGTTGGAAGTAGAGTTTTTGGAGTCAGCCTTGGGTTTTTGAGTTTCTCTTAATGTTAACTGCTGTGGGAACCTGGAAAATTCACTTAGTATCTCTTCCCTCAGTTTTCTCTTCCATGTGTAGAATATGGGAGACAATAATAGGGTCATATTTCACACAGTTGTAATGAGGACTTAATTAAATTACACATTAAATTAATTAACACAGAGCATGGCACATAGTAAAGATTAGATGTTATTATTGTCATCCTAATTATACAGGTGACAAAAATATTGTTAACCATATTTAACCAACAAGTTAAGTGAAATATAAACACACAAAATATACACACACCAAAGTTGATATCATTTACTTAGAGGGGAACTACACTGTTACTCAGAAAACCATTACTTAGAAAATAGTAGACAACAAGAGAAGAGTCGATCACAAGCCAGGTAAATTCACAGTAGCAAAAACTGGTAACAATACCTTGACAGTAAGCGAGGGCAAGGAACCTTGTTTAAAATATATTTATATTTTGATGTTTTGATATAAAATGTACATATATATGATATAGTCTTCCCAAATCATTTAGTGTGACAATAGCCAAGTGAATACATGTTAATTGCTGTGAAGGTGTCAACACACAGGTAACAGAGGAATATTTATTACATTTTACATAAACTGAAAATTAAACAAACTGAAAGCTTTAGCATTTAAAGGAGTTTCAAAATAAATAAATAAATAAAGGAGTGAGTTTCCATTATCTAAAGAAATCACTGAAGTAAGTGTTTATGTCTAAATGATGATGGATAAGCCAAGGGTTTCTGTAATTGCTTACTGAACAGATAAATGTTTGACCTAGACTTCATATGCCAGTTACTCTTAAATGTGGTACAGCAGGATCCAGCTTGCCAGGGTAATGCAGATTCATCTCATGTCACTTCTGTGTGCCTGGGTAATATTTTGTTTAGTCAAGTTGTGCTTTGCTTTGGCTTTCTTTGGTATATCAATAAGTTACAGAAAAAAGAAATGGACTGGGTGGGAAAATCTGATGAAGCAGGTGTTTTATCCTGTCTGTAATCACTATACATAATACGTGGACAGGCAAAAGCCCAGTTAGGCCTTTAGCTTTTTCTACTGTTTGGAATCTGAACAGGGCCACAGTGGAAGTGTGCAGATCTCTCTCGAATGCATAGAAACTCTGCAAAGTGATATAAAATGCTTAGCCATTGATTATTTGTCAGGCATCATAGAAATAAAGGATTAAGTCCTTCTACGTTCAAAATGGATCACAAATTCAGAGCCGTGAGTCCTGGCATTCAAGAATAATTTCTATCAGAGGAGTGTATTTTAAAGATTTCATTCTATAGGTTACTTTTTAATGAAAATTCATGGGAAAATCCTCTCAAAGAAAGGGACGAAGGATATTTACTGCCGGTAGGTTTATACTATTAACGAGTTATATTCACAGTGGTATGAAATATTAGTTCTGTCAGCTTCTTACAATTTATGGGACTTTTGCAGACCTTCAGCAATGCAGATAAGCCTTGCTGTGCTCACTTAGAATATCGGATACATCCTCCTTGCACTTTGAAAAGCAAATAGAGTACATACATTTATCAATCCTGACATTGATCCCCTTCCACCTAGCTCAGCAAAGAATCACCTAAATAATACAATATTGAAAAACTGGAAGGCCAAACGGAACAAGCAGTCTTACATTTTATAATTGAAATATTTGAAGGGATAAGTGAATGAAGTAGTTCTACCCTGATTTAAATAACTTATTTTTCTTTTCTTAATTCCCTCCCTCTAAAAGAACTCTGTACAAACAGATGGCTAACCACCATCTGATATTTTGTTTAGAGTTGAGAATAAAGCAAAAACAACTTATAGAAAAACTTAAACACCATTGTTTAGAACCTACACAGGTATGGCAACTGGTTTATTGATCATGCTTAGAAAAATCACCAGTGTATCTAATTTCACATTAAAATGACCAGTACTTCTTAAAGTTATTACTTATGGTTAAGAATGTGGTCTTGCATAACTGGAGTTTCATTTTTTTATATAAAGGCATTAGTGGGAGGGAACTTTGGAATGGAATTTATTTTCTCTTCAGCTTGTATTTTATAGCACTTGCAACCCCTGACCTCACAGAGGAGTACATGATTAAGTATAATACAAATTAACCTATTAAGGAAAGCTTGTGATTCTGACAGCTAATCAAGACAGAACATTTTATTACATAAAAGTTGGAGAACCGTACTGTTCTCCAAAAGAAATATTCTCTAAGTATACTTTGAAATTTTACATTTTTCTTACTTTTAAAAAAATAAATAAAAGATTAACTTTTTAAAAGTAGGATAGTATGCTTGCATACTTTCAGGAACCAGGCAGTGACATAAATGAGTAAGTGGCTCAGGTGGGGAATGTGCAAAATTTTGGCACCAACCTAGTTGTAGCTTGACCAGCATACCACTTGCCTCATTATATTTCTATTAAAATTATTTGGGAGACAGATTATTTGGGAATATGCTTGCGGGGTAGACTGGGCTGAGTAGAGCAAGGCACCAACTAGAGCTTTCTGTTTAAATGTTACTCAGGACGATGCCCTTAGAGCCTGTTAAATCAATGGTAACTTGTATCCTTTTGGAAATATTAACCTCTTGTCACAAACACAGTTTGGAAAACCATCATCATAGAAGTGAAATAAAATGCCATCATAATTTCTCTACTAACAGATGTCTACCTCAGTCTCTTCCTGACCAGTCTATACACACTTTATATTTACTCAATATTATCTTTTGGATACATGAGTCTGTTCCTGTCTACTGTAAGCAATTATTGAACTTACTTGGTTGAAACGGTAACATATTCATAGTCTATATTGTTTTTGAGTGTGACTGAAATCTCCTTTTCAAGCATCCTCCAACGTCTCCCTCTCATCTCACTTCTTCCCGTCTGTCCTTCTGCCATGTTCTAGAATATGGAAGCACGTCGATTCACTTATCCACTACTAGAAATGGACCACCAACAGCGATCCGGGCACTGTGCTAGGGGTGGTGCTAATTGTCAGTGAACCAGTGAACCAGAAAGACCAGTCCCAATTTTGAGGAGCTTTGCAGAAGCTGCTGAGGTTGACAGACATTAACCTAATAATTATAATTATGATGCATGCAATGGAAATGTTCAGGCACTATGTACAACAGCAGTTTTTTAAATTACCTATAATGGCTTCTGCTTGCCTTTTCCTCTGTGAAGCCTTCTCTCAACCTTCCAACCTGAATTAATTTTTTACTATTTGGGGCTACCATTGTACCTTCTATGCATTTCTATTTCTACCTCTACCTCTACCTCTATCTCCATTTATCTCTATCTCTGTACCAGAGTTTGTTAAAGGCAAATGCTCTATTTTATCTTCCTTTGGAGCCACAGACCTTGGTGAGGTGTCTGGTTCCACAAGTATTCAGTGAATGTTTGAGTAATAAATACCACATTGCTTAGTTTTAAAATTATATATATAAATATGTAAACAAATGGACTTCCAGCAACTGACTGGATTTGCCAAGTTCCGATGATTTTACAACCTGAGATGTTTCAATCAATGGTGTCAATGATTAACTGACAAGCTGGTCTTTTGTATGTTATTATTTATTTATGCATTTTTAAAGATGTACTTATTTACTTTCAGAGAAAGAGACAGAGAGAGAAGCTGAGCAGGGGGAGGGGTAGAGGGATGAGAGAGAAGCAGACTTCCTGCTAAGTACAGAGCCAGAGGCACTTAGGACTTAATCTCAGGAAGCGGAGATGGTGACCTGAGCAGAAACCAAGAGTCAGATACTTAACTCACTGAGCTACCTAGCCACCCCAAGCTGGCCTTTTTAAAACAAAATTCTGTTACTCATGTGGATTTTTGTATTATAAATTATTATTGTGTATCATGTCACTATAAATGGTTACATGAATGGTTATTCTTGTTGTAGGAGAAATTGAAAAATAAGAGTTTTTTTTAAGATTTTATTTATTTATTTGAGAGAGAGAGAAAGCATGAGAGACAGAAAGAGAGAGTGCACATGAGCAGGAGGGAACAGGGAGAGGGAGAGGCAAAAGCAAACTCCCCCCTGTGTAGGAGCCTGATGGGGGACTTGATCCCAGGACCCTGGGATTATGACCTGAGCAGAGGGGAGACGCTTAACCAATTGAGCCACCCAGGCACCTGATAAATGAGAGTTTCTTTTTTTTTCTTTTTTAAAAGATTTATTTATTTATGATAGACATAGAGAAAGAGAGAGGCAGAGACACAGGAGGAGAGAGAAGCAGGCTCCATGCCAAGAGCCCAATGTGGGACTCGATCCTGGGACTCCAGGATCGCACTAAACTGCTGAGCCACCCAGGGATTCCCTAGATGAGAGTTTCTGATGTTCCTCTCAGGCTTCGAATTTTGATGACAAAATATTGATTGTATTGGAAACTTGAAAATATAGTCCATAGCTTGAAAGTAAACAGCAGAATAGATAAGACTGTATACACAAATAGAAATTGTAATAGTAAGGAACTGACACTTATGAACTATTTTTATGAAATGAACATGTTTACTACCATAGTATTTTTTAGCCCCTCGATGTTATTTATTAAGAACTCTAAGCTCTGGACTTCTTTGCTTTGCTATCCTAATGCATTTGTTTTCCATCTTTTCCTCTTTCTTGTGCAGATCCTATACTCAGCCATTCTCTGCTACCCCATCAAGTGAGTAGTGTCTTTAACCTTTAAGGTTTGTCCTTCCTCCTCTAACCATTGGGAACTTCACTTTCCATCTATTCTTGCCTTACCTTTGATTCTGGGCTTCAGAGCAGCCACCCTCATCTATCATCCCTAGGGTAGATTATCTTATCCTTTGATGAATCTGTTCCTATTTAATTTAGATCTAACTCATCCTCCTTATTTTCTCCAAAACTACTTTTTCCCTATGGGTTCACCTTAGTCCTAGTCAAGGCAAAGGCATAGATCTCTATTGGCTGTTGTCTGAGCAGAAAAGTATGCATAAGCTGTATCTGAATATTTTAGTTCTTTAATCATTTGTGTTACTTAGCTTTGTCTGGAATTGACAACTCTAGCTTCTCTGCAGAGGATTATTGTCTACCGAGTTGCTTCTTCGTCTCTATTGCCAAAAGTACTTCTGAATAAAGAACTCTCCATTTGATATCTTTGTGCCAGGCCATCTTGTCAAAGGCTGTGGCTTTTCCAGAGATCGAGTTTGCTTTTTTAACCTATGACTGAACTTGAAATATCTTGCATGCATTTGTTTCCTGTATCTTTTGTTTCCTGGTGCTCCATTTCAGTCATCTTGCAAGAACTCATTGAATGTCCCATTGACATCCATTCTTCCCAGCCCATTTTGCAGCCAGATTGCCATGAGCATAACTTACAGAGCGGGGTATTTTACCCAATGAGTTGTCTACTTAATGTACAGAATTGTCTGGGTACAAATGATCAAATCATTGTACAATGCCAGGCAGTTAAACCACCAGGAACTATTGCTGCTTTATTGACCTTCTGTATTTTTCTGGAGTTCAGAATAACAAAAAAACCATGTTCCAGCAGCTTCTCAGAGGTATTCAACTTAAACATTTAATCCAATCCTACAAATATTTATTGAGAACAAACTTGTTTACAGACTCCAGGTAAATGATAGAAAGTTATGGGTAAAGGTTTGCTCTGTGTGTGTGTGTGTGTGTGTGTGTGTGTGAATTAAGATAAGTGAAGAGTTATGACATTTCTGGTGCACTTACCTATGGTTAAAGTTGCCATCACCTGCAGGTTAAATCCTGCCCAGTTTTTCAGGCAAATCTGCATAGGCTGGGCAGGGAAGAGCAGGGTAATATCATTGGTTTAGATTTGCTGCTTTATGCCTTGATATCACTGTATCTGAGATTAGTCTCTAGGGATCCCTAAGTCCAAGGAACAACCACTCAGAGGCCATATTTCCTGACTTCTCCTGGGTTTGCCTTCTTAGCTAAATTTGATCATATTCTCAGACTGCATATAGAACCAGAACCAGGGCCTAAAACACACATTGTTTGGTTAGGATTCCAGGAACTCTGTTTAGTAGTTACCACGTGCTCCTGTCTGGGGTTATGTCCACAAATTATTTACTCAGACCAAACTGTTGCCCCTTTCTTGTCTGTATAACCACAGCTTGTGCTGAGAACTGTGCTAATCACTTACATAGATTATATCCAGTTCTCACAATAACATTACATTTTGCAGTTTAAGAAAATGAACAAGTAGAATGGCTAAGATCCACAACCACATCAGAATCAGACTTAATTTGGGGTACCATAAGTCCCCTAAAACTTCTGCTGCAACATCCTCCCAAAGAAGAGTGGATATCTTTGGTAGCAGGTCAACCATGTGTAGTTATCTTCAGATTCTGGAGTCTGCCATGATATTTTCTCTCATATCTCATATCAGTCCCATATCTAATCAATATCATTGTTCTCAATTGCAATCAATAGTTGTAGACTCTAAGTAGCAAAGGTGTTTGCTATAAGGAATTCGGTAGCTTACAGGATTGGTGGGCTTGAGAAAATTGGTGAGAAAGCTGGACTTGAGGCTAAGTCTTTAGGAAATAAACTTAGAAGCATGCCACAGCACTGGCTTCATAAGACCATTCGCCCAGAGGCTACTATGGAATAAGTGGGAGGGGTGCCTACCATCCCAGTGAGGTTAGGTCTGAGCCAAGAACTTGACCTTGCATCATTTAGGTCATTATTACCTCTGATGCTGTCACCAGGAGTATCCAGACACCACTGCAGAGCCCCCAAACCCCCTATAGAGGTCGAAGCTTCCTTTTCACATTATTTCTTTTTGAATCCACGTGTCTCTTGATTTCTGCATTTGAGCCTAGATCACCTGCCTGCCTCCCAACTGTAAGGGGAATCTAGAAATGTCAATTTGCGCTTCGGAATTGGATTGGTGAAAGTCATATTTTGAAAATTTCTTTAAACACTAAAGGCTTCTCAAAAGGCATTGTGCAGCCCTGTGTGTGATGACGTTCACCACAGTTGGCTAGCCCTACAACTTCATTTACTCGCATATATCCCTCACTCCCAAATATCTCCTCCAGTCAACCATTTCATAGTGATCTAAAATATAAATCAGGCCCCAGATGCCAACTTTAATAATCATTGGCTGTACGGCCAAACTGTTGCAGAAGCAGTTGTGGTCGAGCGCTGTTTTGCAAGGCTTTTTTTTGTAAAATGATAAAGTTGTTTCCTAATATTTGCTTATGAATTCAGGTTTTACATTTATTTTTCTTGGTTTTATAATGTGCTCTTGAAATCTTTATATTGCTCTCTGGCTCACTCAGTACTATACCAGTCTTCCTGGGGCTCTCCCAGAGTTGAAATAAATAAGCCAATAAGTAAGTAAGTAGGTAAGTGAATAAAAGCATGTCATGGGTACAGTGCTTTAGAATCAGGGCCCTAGTAAACTTCACAAAGGCAGATTAATCAGTGTGCTGCATCATTCACAATGACAAGTGGCCCCTTTCATTATTATTGTGACAATATTGCTAAATAAGCAAAACACAAATAAAACTCTCTAGTGGGAAAATGGTGAAGAATAATTAGGGGCAAGGAGCTTTGTGGGGACTAAAATGCTGTAATTAGAAGGGAGGATTTGGAGCACTATGTGAAGGAGAAGGATCAATAGAAGACTTATTTTCTCTGCTCAGAAGAGCTTTTTCAGCTTTTTGTTCAGTGCTAAAATAGAGTTATTTTGGAGTAGAAAATGACCTGAGGCTCTAAGGATCTGAGACCACCTCATAATAGGTAGAGGGTTTGTCAGGGTGGGGGTTGGAGGGGGTGGTTGTGTTCTGGCATGGTTTTTTGAAATCATATTGTTAATAGCAAAACAAACTATCCAAAAAAGAATGAAAATGTATTCCCTTTTGCTTGGTCTACATTACTCTTCTTTTAAACTTTAAATATCATACAATATTGTGTTAATGTAAAGTATTTATTTATGATAAACAGTTAAAATCATGCAGTACTGAATAATAATCTTCTATCACCTAGAATCTGATTAAGTAGATATTTTGTCCAGAATGTCCTAAACTGAAGAGTAACTAAGAGGAAATTTAAAATCTGAATTCATTTTCCCATATTCCTTTTCTAAAAGTGATCATAATACTGTGTTGTTACATTCACATGTTTTTCCTCCCCTCAGGCTCTTTCTTAATGTGATTTATTTTGATTGTGAATTTTGTATTTGGGTATTCATGCTAAAAGGTGGTTGACTCTATTATTTGTACTTAACATTAAAGAATCCTGTGATACAAAGGGATTTTTCCACCTCTCAAGGCTGACTTGAATTTCCTTCTACTACATTGCTGGCCAGTGGATACTGGACTTACTTCTACATATCCCTGGAACGTGGCCACTGGGCTACTCTTGAATATAGTCCATTTTATCTTTGGACTGTTTTCTCTATTACTCTGAAATTCTTCTCTTAGCAATATCTTCTCATTTGTCTTTGTTAGTATCCTTAAGATTAGTAATTTTTGTTTGTTTTTTGCTGTCTACCAGTGGTATAATATGGTTGTTCCTTGAATTTATTAGTAGGTGTATAAGTATTTGATATTGTAGGGTACCTTGAAATAAGCATTGTACTTATACATTCATATTAACTTTTGGCATTTTAAATACATTGATTATATTCTCAATTTAAGAAAAAAAATAATTTAAGTCCATATAGACTGAATGGGATGGGAGTGAGAGTTTGCAAGAAGACCTAAAGAAATTAATTTCACAGCATACATGACCATAGCATGTGGTTTCACAACCATAGCATGGTTGTTAATTAGTATGGGCGTATATATGTGCAATTCTGACTTACTCTGACTTACTCTGCATTAGAGAGGGAGAACAGAGAAGGTTGCTGTCCTGACCTTGTTGATTTGGAGAGCCTCCAATTAAGAAAGTTTTATCCACTAATATCTTATAAATTTAATTCTTAATTTGAGTGGGAAAGAAAGACCAAAATCAACAAAGACTAGAAAGGAACAGGGAAAGTCTGCAGAAACAATGACAAAACAAGTAATAAAATGGCACTCAATTCATATCTATCAATAATTACTCTGAATGTAACTAGACTAAGTTCTCCAAGCAAAAGGCATAGGGTGTCAGAATGGATAAAGAAGCAAGACCTATATATATATATATATATATACTGCCTACAGGAGTCTCATTTTAGACTTAAAGACTACTGTAGATTGAAAGTGAAGAGATAGAAAAATATTTACTGTGCAAATGGATGTCAAAAGAAAGCCAGAGTAGCATTTTTTGTATCAGACAAACTAGATTTCAAACCAAAGACTGTAACAAGAGATGAAGAAGAGCACTATATCATATTAAAGTGGTCTGTCCAACAAGAAGGTCTAACAATTGTATATATTTATGCCCCCCAATTTGAGAGCACCTAAATATGTAAAACAATTAGTAATAAGCATAATAGAACTCATTGATAAGAATACAATAACAGTAAGGAACTTTTAACACCTCACTTACAGCAATGGACAGATCATCTTAACAGAAAATAAGCAAGGAAACATGGCTTTGAATGGCTGCACCACATGGACTTAAAAGGTATATTCAGATCATTTCATCCTAAAGTAGCAGAATATACATTCTTTTTGAGTGCACATGGGACATTCTCCAGAACTGGTCACATACTACATCACAAATCAGCCCTCAACAAGTACAAAAAGATCAAGATCATACCATGCAAATTTTCTGACCACAATACTATAACACTTGAAGACAACTGTAAGAAATTTGGAAAGACCACAAATACATGGAGGCTAAAGAATATCTAATTAGAGAATGAATGGTTCAACCAGAAAATTAAAGAAGAAATTAAAAAATACATGGAAACAAATAAAAGTGAGAACAAAACAGTCCAAAACCTTTGAGATGCAGCAAAAGTGGTCTTAAGAGGAAAGTATATAGCAATACAGGCCCACCTCAAGAAGCAAGAAAAATCTCAAATACACATCCTAACTATAAACTACCTAAAGGAGCTAGAAAAGGAAAGAAAATAAAACTAAAACCAGCGCTATAAGGGAAATAATAAAGATTGGAGCAAAAATAAATGTTACAGTGGGATGCCTAGGTGGCTGAGTTAGTTAAGTGTCTGACTCTTGGTTTCAGCTCCAGTCATGATGTCAGGGTTGAGTTAGGCTCTGCACTTGATGAAGAGTCTGCTAGTCCCTCTCCCTTCTCCTCTCCTCCTCCCCGTCTGCCCATCACCGTACTCTGTCTCTCTAAAATAAATAAATAATAAAATCTTTTAAAAAGAAATAAATGATATAGAAACAACAACAAAAAACAGTAGAACAGATCAATGAAACCACGAGCTGGCTCTTTGAAAGAATTAATAAAATTGAAAACCCCCTAGCCAGACTTTTCAAAAAGGAAAAAGAGAGATTCCAAAGAAACAAAATCATGAATGAAAGAAGAGATAGAGATCACAACCAAACAATAGCAATTAACAATTAATAATTGTTAACTAGCAATTAATAATTAACAACCAACACAATTATAAGAGAATATTATGAAAAATTATATGCCAACAAGTTGCCCAACTTGTTGGATATGGATAAATTCCTAGCAACATATAAACTACCAAAACTGAAATACAAAGAAATAGATAACCTGAACAGACTGATAATCAGAGAAGAAATTGAATCAGCATGACCTTGAGTCCAAAACCAAAGACTTCTCTAAGAAAGAGAACAACAGGTCAGTATCCCTGAAGAACATGGATGCAAAACTTCTCGACAAAATACTAGCAAATTGAATTGAACTACACATTAAAAGAATCATTCTCCTTGGTCAAGTTGGATTTATTCTGTGTTGCAAGGGTGTTTTATTTTTATTTTTTTTATTTTATTTTTTAATTTATTTATGATAGTCACAGAGAGAGAGAGAGAGAGAGAGAGAGAGAGAGAGAGCAGCAGAGACATAGGCAGAGAGAGAAGCAGGCTCCATGTACCAGGAGCCCAACGTGGGATTCGATCCTGGGTCTCCAGGATCACGCCCTGGGCCAAAGGCAGGCGCCAAACCGCTGCGCCACCCAGGGATCCCGCAAGGGTGTTTTAATATTCACAAATCTATCAGTGTGATACACCACATTGATAGATGAAAGCATAAGAATCATATGCTCTCAATAGCCACAGAGAAAGCATTTGACAAGAACAGCATCCATTCTTAATGAAAACCCTCAAGAATGTAGAGATATAGGGAACATAATAACATAAAGGACATATATGAAAGACTCACTGATAATATCGTCCTCAATGGGGAAAACCTGAGAGCTTTTTCTCTATGGTCAAGAATAAGATAGAGATAGATGTCCACTCTCACCAATGTAGTACTCAAAGTCCTAGCCTCAACAATCCAACAACAAAAAGAAAAAAAATGGTATCTAAATCAGCAAGGAAGAACTCAAACTTTCACTATTTGCAGATGACATGATACTCTATGTAGAAAACCTGAAAGACTCCCACCAAAGAATTACTAGAACTGATATACAAATTCAGTAAATTCTCAGGATACAAAATCAAACACAGAAATCAGTTTCATATGTATATACCAATAATGAAGCAGCAGAAAGAGAAATTAAGGTATCAATCCCTTTGGCAATTGTACCAAAAACTATAAGATACCTAGAAATAAACCTAACCAAGGAGGTAAAAGATCTGTACTCCAAAAGCTATAAAACACTAATGAAAAAAATTGAGGATCACACAAGGAAATGGAAAAATATTACAGGCACATGGCTTGGAAGAACAAATATTGTTAAAATATCTATACTACCCAAAGCAATCTATACATTTAATACAGTCTCTGTTAAAATACCACCAGTGGTTTTTTGTTTGCTTTTTGTTGTTGTTGTTGTTGTTTTCAGAACTAGAACAAGCAATCCTACAATTTGTATGGAACCATAAAAGACTCTGAATAGCCAAAGCAATCGTGAAAAAGAAAAGCAAAGCCAGAAGCATCACAGTTCTGGACTTCAGAGTATATTACAAAGCTGTAGTGATCAAGACAGTTATGGTACTGACATAAAAACAAATGCATAGATCAATGAAACAGAATAGAAAACTCAGAAATGGACCCACAACCATATGGTCAACTAATACTTGACAAAGCAGAATAGAATACCCAATGGAAAAAAAGACTATCTCTTCAACAAATAGTGTTGAAAAAACTATGACAACATGCAAAAGAAGGAATATGTACCACTTTCTATACTATACACAAAAATTCAAAATGAATGAAAAAACTAAAATGTAATACAGGAAATCATCAGAATCCTTGAGGAGAGGGCAGCCCTGGTGGCGCAGCGGTTTAACGCCTCCTGCAGCCCAGGGTGTGATCCTGGAGACCTGGGATCAAGTCCCGCGTCAGGCTCCCTGCATAGAGCCTGCTTCTCCCTCTGCCTGTGTCTCTGCCTCTTGCGTGCTCTCTCTCTCTCTGTGTCTCCCATGAGTAAATAAATACAATTAAAAAAAAGAAAAAGAAAAAGAAAAGAATCCTAGAGGAGAATGCAGGCAGTAACCTCTTTGACATTAGCTCTAGCAGCCTCTTATTAGATATGTCTCCCGAGGCAAGGGAAACCAAAACAAAAGTAAACTGTTGGGACTTCATCAAGATACAAAGCTACTGTGCAGTGAAGGAAACAATCAACAAAACTAAAAGACAACCTTCAGAATGGGAGAAGATATTTGCAAATGACATATCTGATAAAGGGTTAGTATCCAAAATCTATAAAGAACTTATACAACTCAACACACATAAACAAATAATCTAGTTAAAAATGGGCAGAAGACATGAACAGATGTTTCTCCAAGGAAGGCATATAGATGGCTAATAGTTACATGAAAAGATGTTTAATACAAATCAAATCAAATCATAACGACGCTGAGTTATCACCTCACACCTGTCAGAATGGCTGAAATGAATAACACAGGAAACAATTGGCATTGGTGAGGATGTGGAATAAGGGGAACCCTCTTACACTGTTGATGGGAATGCAAACTGGTGCAACCACTCTGAAAAATAGCATGGGGGTTCCTCAAAAAGTTAAAAATAGAGCCACCTCATGATCCAGCAATTGTACTAGTCAGTATTTACCTAAAGAATCACTGATTTGCAGGATATATGTACCCTGTTGTTTATAGCATTGTTGTCAACAATAGCCAAATTATAGAAAAAGAGCCCAAATGTCCATCGGCTGATGAATGGATAAAGAGGTATTGTGTACGGGACACCTGGGTGGCTCAGCAGTTGAGCATCTGCCTTTGGCTCAGGGTATGATCCCAGGATGTTGGATCGAGTCCCGCATTGGGCTCCCTGCATGGAGCCTGCTTCTCCCTCTGCCTGTGTCTCTGCATCTCTCTTTCTCTCTCTGTGTCTCTCATGAATAAGTAAATAAAATATTTTTAAAAAGAGAGAGATGTTGTGTGTATATGTATATACACACACAGACATACATATACATGTACACACACGTTAGAATATTACTAGCCATCAAAAAGAATGGAATCTTGCCATGTGCAACAACATGGTGGAGTGAGAGTATTATGCTAAGTGTTATAGGTCACTCAGACAAAGACAGATACCTTATGATTTCATTTATATGTGGAATTTAAGAAACAAGACAAATGAACATAAAGGAAAACGAAAAGAGAGAGCTAAACCATAAAACAGGTTCTTAACTATAGAGAACAAACTGAGGGTTTGCTGAAGGGGAGGTAGGCAGGGGATAGGATAAATGGATGATGGGTATTAAGGAGGGCACTTGTGATGAGCACTGGGTGTTGTATGTAAGTGAAGAAGCATTAAATTCTACACCCAAAACTAATATTATACTGTATGTTAACTAATATAATTTAAATAAAACCATGAAACTAGAAAAATAAAAATATAAATAAACATGTACATAAATACATAGATACATACGTACATAAAATTAATTCTTACTTTGTTAGTAGAGATACTGGAAAGTCTTTTCCCATCAATTTGTTATTCCGGAGCTTGCAATACAAATCCTCCTGTGCTACGTCCAGGGGAAAGATCCCCTATGTTCTTACTTTATCTGGTTCTTTCCCTGGATATATTTTTCAGAAATGAGAACCTCTTTTCTTTTTTTTAAAAAAGATCTTATTTATTTGAGAGAGAGAGAGAATGCAGAAGCTAGGCATTCTAGAGGGAGAAGAAGAAGCCGACTCCCCCTGAGCAAGGATCATGACCCGAGCCAAAGGCAGATGCTTAGCTGACTTAGCGACCCAGACACCCCAGTGATGAGAACTTCTAAAAGGCTGAGCCCCTTTAACTAGTTGCCCTTTTTTTATTCTATTCACCTCATTTATATAAATTGCACCAGAATGAATGAGGAATGAGAAATTAATAATGATATCCAATCAACGGGAGATACAGAACTGATAAATACTGAGAAGAAACAAATTTTCAAAAATCCCAGCCAGTTCAAATAAAATTAGGATATTTAAAAGGCTCTTTGGTACTTTTGTGATGCCTGTGGGTGGGTATCCCATTTGATTCCCATTTTATACATGAGGAAACTGAGGATCGGAGAGCTTAAAGATTTCCCCGCAGCCGCAAAACTAGCAGGTTTTTGAGAGACTAGATAATAGGTTTAAGTGTGGAATTAGGCTGCTTTTAAAAAACACTAGTGAAATGGAAGGGGAGCTAATATCTGTTGAATGCAAACTATATGACAAGTAATCTGCTCTCATTTGATGCTCAGTTATTTCTCCTTATAATGCTGTGGATTAGATATTATCTCCACTTTGCAGAGAATAAAACCGGCCTGGAGAGATTAAGCCGTTTTCACACATTGCCTAGGCTAGCATTTGAACATTGAGCTCTGGCTGCAAAACGTATGCTTTTTCTGCCGCACATAAGAATTGTAAACTCTTTTAAGCAGGAAAGCTTTCAAACTAATTTACGAAAACCCAAGGTGGATAAGATGCCACTCTCCTGGTCTCCGTGTTGGGCCAACCCCAGACTTTGCCAAGGGACCTGGAGATTTGAAAGTGCCCACACTGTCATGTTGTGATAAGCCATTCCAGCCTGTTAGAGTTTCCAATTACAAATAATTTTACAGTCACATTCATATTAATATGTACATGTACAGTTCTCCCCCATACCGTTGTTGATCCTGCAAGTGTTTATTGAGCACCTGTTATGTGCCAAGCTATCTTGTAGCTGTTGGAGAATGTAAAAACCAAATTCTGGGCCTTTGTAGGGCTTCCGTTGTTTTACTGTTATCACTACTCTAATGAGTAATTTGGAATACTGTGTTGATTATATGGGCACACATTTCATCTCCGGCTAGATTTTATGCCTCCATGGGACAGAAATTGTCTTTTATTACCTTTTGTATCTCCCACAGACCACAGCAGTATTTCCACTGCATTCCCTTTTTATACTTTTTTCAACATAGACATATGACGTACAGTTTCCTAAAATCCGTCCCTCCATTTAAATAGATTCTAGCTGTGACACTGTTTATCATTTCCCTGTAGCTTGTAGTTTTTATCAAATTTCTACTTGTAGAAATGCAAATTTCAATTAATCAATGAATCATTCAGAAAGTGTGATTTATTCTTTTGGTTATAGTGCACACTGAGATTTGTTGCAAGGGAAAAGACTAGACATTTACTTTGTATCCTAAAAAAAAACACCTAAAAAATTGGGTTCATGAGCATTTGTTAGGGAACTAGGAGTTGTGCCTCTGAGTCGGGTTAACAGCACTGAGTAAATAATTCTTTCTTGATACCTTCTCAAATGAAATATAAAAATTCATATTTAATAGTGTAATAAAATGCTTTGTTTCTCTTTGAAAGCTATTATATTGGGAAATAATTATTTTGTGTAAGAGACTTTAGTGTCAAACGCAGATACATTTGTCATTAAATATTCAGGCTAGTTTTTGAAGATGTGCAAGTGACTAATGACAGAGTGCTTTTGTGTAAGCCTTTATTTGCATGCCTGAGTTAACTAACATATTTTAAAAAATAAAAATTTTTATATTCCACCTTTCTTCAGGACTTACTTTTTCTAGCATTACTATGATATAATTGAAAAAAATTATATAATAATTAAAGTATACAACGTGGTGATTTGATATACATATATGCATTGTGTTAGGATTCCCCCTCACCCTTTGAGTTAACAAATTCATCACCTCACATATTTTCCTTTATTATTATTTTTGTGCAAATTGACAAGTTCCGCATTAGCAAATTTCAGTGATACAATCCAGTGTTACCAGCTGTGGTCATCATGTTATACAGTGGATCCTCAGATCTTATTCATCTCACAACTGAACACTTACATCCTTTCACCAACCTCTCTTTATTTCCTCCATCCCCCTGGCTCCTGGCAACCACAATTCTACTCTTTGTTTCTGTGAGTTCAACTTATTATTACTATTTTAGATTTCGCATATAAGTGATACCATGTAGTATTTGTCTTTGTCTGGCTTATTTCACTTAGCATAATAGCCTTCAGGTTCATCCAGGTTGTTGCAAATACAAGATTTCTTTTTTTAAGGTTGGATAATATTTCACTGTATGAAAATGTATATCACATTTTCATATATATATATGTCATATATATATATATCATATATATATATATATATATCACATTTTCTTTATCAACTCATTGTGTCAACTGACACTTAGGTTGTTGCCATGCCTTGCTACTGTGAATACTGCTGCTATGAACAGGTGACTGTGTACATCTCTTGAAGATACTGATTTCATATCCTTTGGACCTAGACCCAGAAATAAGATTGTTGGATGTTATGATAGTGCTATTTCTAATTTCTTGAGGAACTTCCGTACTGTTTTGCATTGTGGCTTTATCAGTTCATATTCTCACCAGCAGCGTTTAAGCGTTCCTCCCTTTTTTCCACATCGTCACCAGTATTTGTTATTTCCTGTCTTTTTAATAGTAGACATCCTAACAGATGTGGTGTGATACCTCACTGTGGTTTTGATTTGTAGTTCCCTGATGATTAGTGATGTTGAGCACCTTTTCAGGTACCTGTTGGACATTTGTATGTCTTTTTTACAAAAATGTCTATTTAGATCCTATACCCATATTTTAATCAGGTTGGTTTTTAGTTCAGTTTTGTTTTGTTTACTTTGAGTTGTATGAGTTCCTTGTAAAATTTGGGTATTAACTACTTATTGAATATGCGATTTGCAAATACATCCTCTTACTCCATAGGCTGTCTTTTTATTTGTTGATGGCTTTTTGCTGTTTAGAAGGTTTTTAATTTCATGTAATCCCACTTATTTATTTTTGCCTTTGTTGCCTTTGCTTTTAGTGTCAAATCCAGGAAACCATTGCCAAAACAAATGCCAAGTAGCTTCCTCCCTGTGTTTTCTTCTAGAAGTTTTACAATTTTCAGTTCCTGTGTTTAAGCTGAGCCTATCAAGTCTTTGAGTTGATATTTTTGTATGGTGTAAGATGGGGTCCAGTTTCATTCTCTTTCATTGAACAGTGAGCAGACTAGCTTTTCTTCTTTCTCTGTATTCTTGGTCCTTTTACTCCTTATTGATCTGTTCAGATTTTCCATTTCCTCATGAAGTTGTATGTTTCCAAGACTCTACTGTTTCTTCTAGGAAATTTTGGTGTATAATTGTTCATAATATTCTCTGATGATCTTTTGTATTTGTGTGGTATCTGTAACATCTCCTCTTTAGCTTCTAATTTTATTTCTTTGCACCTTCTCTCATTTCTTTTCCTTGGTAAGTTTGGTTAAAGGTTTATTTTGTTTGTCTTCTCAAAACAATTAAAAAGCTTTTACATTCATTAATCTTTTCTACTGCCCTTTTAGTCTCTGTTTAATTTATTTTCAGTCTGATCTTTGTTATTTTACATGGTCTTTTAAAGGGGAATTTATTGTGGCTACCTGAAGAAATTATTAGAAGCGATATTAAGGATTCTAATTTTATACAATATTAATTTTTCCTTCAACTCAGTTTACTGAAAGCCACCCTGATTGAAGACATTTTGTTAGAATTTTCTAGTTTCTGAAGGGACTTCACTAAATTTATTGGAGAAACTTTGTAATCCTATACTTCTCCCCCAAAGGATGATAGACTTTCCTCTAAAAGTAAAATATAAAACCAACTCTGAACACTTCCTGTAAGGTTTTACTCTGTGTTTTTGGTGTGTAGTTGGATTGGAATTATATATCACACACCATGAAGCAAACATCCAAGGAAATCCTTTTCCTGCCTCTCTCTCCAGTCAGATTCATCTAGACAGTTCTCCATAGCCATGCCAGCTCAATGTCTCCTCAGTCTGTTTTTCAAATTCTAGCTTGAGCTCCATTCCATGGTCATTTTAATTTGACCCTCTAATCTCACATTCTTGACTTTCTTTGTATATGGCATGTGATTCATTCTTGTGTAAATCAGTTTAGCCTCTTATAGCTTCTTCTAATTTTTCTCTGTATTAAATTCCTAAATTAGCACAAAAGTCCTTGGCGCAAGCTGAGCAATAGAAGAGTCCTCCTTAGAAGGTATGGGTAGCCAAAAGCTTGTGTCTGTTTATACTTTGGTATTTTTGTTATTATCATGGTCAGAGTCCAAGATTTACATTTACTTTCGGTTAATAGTCCTTTGGGAAAACCATACCAGTAAGGCCTCACAAGATAGCTTTACTTGGATAAATTTACTGTCTTCCAGGGAATAGCCCTCAGCTTTGTAATGAATCTTAATTTTTGTCAAGATACCAAGAGTACCTCTAGTTCATACAAATCACAATTACATGAGACCAGTGTGTAGATCAGAATAATTAATTTATATTGGCAAATACAGTTTTTAAGAGGACCACACTCTTTGTTTGATATACCTACTTCATTTCCTCCCTGAGGAAGATCTAGGGAGAGAGCCAGAGTTTATCCTAGGAAAACTGTTTGCTCTGCCTTGAATTGGAACAAGAGGGATTAAATAGCCCATTCTTACATTCATTCTAGCAGTATCATTTGATCACTTAGTCTAAAACAGGGGTTCTGCAGGGAACAAGGACTACAGTGATAAATATGTCACATCAATTGGCCTTGTGTTGCTTAGTTTAGTGGAGGAGCCAACACTAAATTAAGAACTACAAAAACGAATTTTGAAGAAAAATCAGAATGTTCAGTGAGAGTGAGTAACTCCTGGCTGACTGCATATGTGGGTTAGAAAGGCTTTTCCAGGGTAGCCTGCGTGGCTCAGCAGTTTAGTGCCGCCTTCAGCCTGGGCATGATCCTGGAGAACCGGGATCAAGTCCCGTGTCAGATTCCCTGCATGGAGCCTGCTTCTCCCTCTGCCTGTGTCTTTCATGAATAAAGAAATAAAATCTTATAAATAAATAAATAAATAAATAAATAAATAAATAGGCTTTTCCAGGGAAATGATGGCCTAAGCTGATTTACCTGAAAGTGATTATGAATTAGTGATGAAAAATGAGTTTGTGTATGAAGTGGTGGTAGTAGTATGGGGGGGAGCAGAATTTTTTCAGTTAAGGGTAACAATATGGCTTATGCATAAATCATGGGGTTGATGTTATATACCTGGTTAAAAATTTGGGAATTTGTTCTGCAGAAAGAGGCAGCTTCTTTTCTTGATAGGACTAATATCATTACTTTTTTTTTATTTTAAAAAAGGAAATCTCTTATGGGTAAAGTATGTGGTAGAGTATGAGAGAGTCAGTAAAGCCAATTAGAAAAACGTGCAGATTAGAACGATATGGTCATTTAGCTTAAGATGTTGAAAGTTGAAAATGAGAAGTACAAATGGATTTCCACATATTTATGAGGTCAGATCAGTAGTATTTAAGACTGAGTAGATGTCTCAGCGGGGATAGATAGGGATAAAAGTGACTCTAAGGTTAACAGCTGGGAAAATAGTAACATGAATCAGTGGATGATAACCAGATTTGAAGGTAAGATATTAAATTCAGTTTTGTACCACACAATCTGATTTAGGCTTCATAAAATCCAAATAACAGGCACTTAAGTCACATAAACTCCCCTACCCCCCACATATCAAGAAGATTGAGAGAGTAGTTCAAGGTGGTCCATTGCTTCAGTGGCACTTGTGCTTTTATTTCAAGCTTCTTACCTGTTGTCACAAAATGACTACAACAAATGTCATGTTCTCATTGAGGGCATGATCAAGGAAGAGTATAGTTTTAACAAGCTCTCCTCTTATTCTTTTCCCTTTTAGAATAAGTAATAAGCATACATTTTTCTCTCAAGACCACCAGAAGACTTCCTTGTAGGTTTCCTCATCCTTAGCCTTTCCCAGCTGCAAAGGATCTATGTTTGGTGAAAGAGATGATCATAGTTGGCTCTGAACAGTGGTCTTTACTTCTGTTAGACACCTTTTGGTGTCTAACCTTTCATAATCTGAAATGAAAATCATAGGCGATATAATTTACCTACCTATATAACCTCACAAGAAAAAAACATATAATGCTTATTTGTCATAAAATAGATAAATTAAGGAATATGTAAATGTTTAGGGCAGATTCAAAATTAGGTAATTGGCTGTTTGCAACTGTATGTAGAATAATGGGTAAATGGTGTCTCCAGTAATATGTAGGATATCACCACAACACAGCAGTGGTGTTGCAGACTGACACATGTGTGCCAAGATGGTGTGATAAACAGAATGAGTGTTGTTGCCATCAACTTTTCAAAAATGTTAAACAAGTCTTGGTAACATTGTGAATAAAACAAACTCTAAGGTACAAATGACTTTATTCCTACGCTATATGAAAAATAAGAATTTTTCTCTGTGATCTGATTCTTCCATTTCCACGAGGGCCTGATAAAAGTAGGGAAAAGGATTTTGTGAAACATGTTAGTATACTTAAAAGCCATTCATATTACGTGCTGCATTTAATGTAAATTAGAATTATTTCACCAAATCAAACAATTTCATGTAGCAAATAAAGAAAAGATGTTGAAGAATGAATTAAATATGTTGAGTCATATTGTTTTTCATTTTGAATTTTTTATTGAAATCATTAGACTTAAAATTTCTTAATCCCTTTAAAAATCAGTTTAGATAAGATATGGCTATTTTACTAATTCATCATGCAAAAGTGAAACATTTGGGGAATAGGACTTTATGGTGGGATTTGTAGAATACCTCAGAATCATAGCCTTTAGGCAGGAAGACATAATCTTCTGTGTGTGTGTGTGTGTGTGTGTAAATGTGAATGCCATGTGTGTTTCACAAAATAACAAAGTGTATGCCTCTATGAATATGTGAAATTATGTAACTTTTGCTATGTGATTTGAGATAAGGGAACTATAGAGTAGGATTGATTAGTAAAAGATTAAAGAAGAAAATATTGAAAGATGGGTTAGTAAATGATGAGCATGGTTTTTAGCAGGGACTGGAATAAAATGGTGGATATATAATAGTGAGAATACTATTCTCACTATTGCAGGCTGAGAAAAATATGGAGAAAATAACAGACCAGGACCAAACATGTAAGAAAAATGGTTGATCTGTACTGGTAAAACTTTGTTAATGAGGAATTGAAAAATGTTTAAAAGTTTGAAGAGAGAACGAAGAGATTGTTGACTTCATGTCCTAAAATTCAGGTGATAAAAATGTAAAGATCTTCTAGAAATGCTGTAGGTAAGAGGGTGGTATTATAAGAGTTATATGGGAGGCAGTTTTTCTGGTATCTTAGTGGAGGAGGGCAGGGTTAGAGGGAACAGAAAATAAATTTGTTAAGTAGTTCAATTATCAGGTGATCAAGAACTAAGTAATTAGACCAGTGGCAAAAAAATATATATATATAGATAGATAATATAAATAGAATCTGATAATGAAAAATGAAAAAAGTATATATATATATATATAATTGTGTGATATATATGCACATATTATTAACCATATTAATCAATTTTATTAAATATAAATTAAAGCAAATATTTTCCCAAGTATTTCACAGTATATAATCCTAATTTTACTTTTTTGGGGAAGGGAGTGAGGATGAAGGATTCATAATTGCAAGGTAATGATCTTTAAATTATTTTGAGACATGGTTTTTTTAAAAGTGCAAATAAACCCAGACAAAAATTGCCATAATTTAATGCTTTGTCTCATAGGTTTCTACTGAATCAGCATAAACCACATTTGTTAAATTAACCATATATCCTTGCAAAGTGAATAGAATAAAGAATTAGCTACTGAATTAGCAATCAGTTACTTGCAGAATCAAAGATAAATTTGTCTTAGGGAAGCAAGAAAACATTTATTCTGTTTATAATATTATACTTACTTACATATGGAGTTCATATTTATTATTTATTTATTTATTTATTTATTTATTTATTTATTTATTTAAGAGAGGGACAGAGGGAAAGTGAGAGAGAGAAATCTTAAGTAGGCTCCACACCCAGTACAGAGCCCGATGCTGGGTTCAGTCCCACGATGCTAAGATCATGACCAGAGTTGAAATCAAGAGTTGGAAGCTTAACCAGCTGAGCCACCCAGGTGCCCCTGGGTTTAATATTTAAATTTTCAATGTCCTTAACTCCAGGAATCATTTCTTTTATTTTCTTTTAAATAGAAACCTGTCACGGGCTTCTGAGTGGCTCAGTCAGTTAAGTGTCCAACTCTTGATCTCAGCTGGGGCTTTGATCTCCAGGCTGAGTTCAAGCCTCCAGTTTGGCTACCTGCTGGGCACAGAGCCTGCTTAAAAAATTAAATAAATACAATAAATAAATAAATAGAAGCATTTTATTCATAGCTAATAATCATAATTATACATTTTCATATTTTGTCTAATCACTTTGAAAATACTAATTTCATCAACATAATTATATAATAAAGACTAGACTCTCAGTTTGCATGTAGTAAACTGATCACTTTTTTTTAAAGATTTTATTTAGTTATTGAGACACAGAGAGAGAGACAGAGACAGAGACACAGGCAGAGGGAGAAGCAGGCTCCATGCAGGGAACCCGACATGGGACTCGATCCCAGATCTCCAGGATCATGCCCTGGGCTGAAGGCGGGGCTAAATCACTGCGCCACCGGGGCTGCCCAATTGATCACTTTTAATTTGAATTTACTTCTATCATAAAAGGTGTGCTCTGAGAGGAAAACAAACCCCTCACTTTTCTAAAACTTAATAATTTCTAAATAAAATTCTAATACACAGTTTTATAGGTATATTTACTAGATCTGCAGTGTATAATCAGTAGCCACCAGCCACATATGGCTCATTAAATTTAAATTAATGAAAATTGAATACAATTAAAAATAGTGTGCATTCATCTCTTGCTCTGGAGCCACAAGATTGTTACTTGAATACTGTTTGATCTTTTTAGACTTTCCTCATTGAAGCTAGTGTTAGAATTTTGAAACTCCATACCTTGTCAACTACCAAATAATTTTCTAAGATCCTCCCGGGTAAGCACTTGTGCTGGACAGTAAAGGCGAACATTTTGTATCAACCCCATAAATGTTGTTATGAATCTTACAAGACATTTTATTTATTTGTTTGTTTGTTTATTTATTTAAAGTTTTATTTATTCATTCATGAGAGACACGGAGAGAGAAAGATGCAGAGACACAGGCAGAGGGAGAAGCAGGCTCCATGCAGGGAGCCTGATGTGAGACTCGATCCCATGTCTCCAGGATCGCACCCTGGGCTGAAGGTGGCACTAAACCACTGAGCCACCTAAGATTTTAATTTATTTAAAATCTTCTTACTTGTAAAAGATGTTGAAGTGTTCGGGAACTTTCTAGTGAAAGAGAGACTGAAATGTTCAAGAAAGTTTTTTTTTTTTTAAATTTATTCATGAGAGACACAGAGGGAGGGGCAGAGACGTAGACAGAGGGAGAAGCAGGCTTCCCACAGGGAGCCGGTTGTGGGACTCGATCTCGGGACCCCAGATCATGACCTGAGCCGAAGGCAAACAAACACTCAACCACTGAGCCACCCAGGTGCCCCATTCAAGAAAGTTTTACAGAGTTGTTCATTTCAATGAAGATTGAAGGTCAGTAAATAAGACAGTACAATAAGCATTCATTCTTAATCTTGGCTACAAATAGGACCAGAGGAAGCAGAGGGCGCAAAGATACTATTGAATAAGAGATTTTAGTTAGATGTAAAGAAATGTTTCCTGGTGTGGAAAGTAATTGCACATTGCAAGGATTTATTGAGTGAGGTTGTGGGATTTTTGGAAATCTTTAAAAATAGAATACATTTCGATCTCTCTGGGGAGGTATGTGATATGCCTGCAGTCATTGAGTGTGGGGATGAATTAGATTCATTGCCATGGTTTTTTCACACCAACAGTTCTATGAATCTGTAGAGGACAATAAAATTGGATAATTCTCACTGTGTTCTTCAGGGAGTCAGGTTTCCTGACTGCTTTTTCTAACAGTGAATCAGTGCCAAAATATTACCTTACATACCTTATATTCAACAACTTTGCAAATGCAAGAAAGAAAAAAAAAACCTGAAAAAAGTGCTAGTATTCTCCCATTTTAAGAAGCAGTGTTTATTGGGGTTGATTAGTATTTCCTCTCCTCTAGGAAGAATGAAATGATTTGGGTCCTGGTGAAGGAAAATCCCGCTATTGGAAATCTTGAATTCTTCTTATGCCACCAATGGGAAGGAAAACTGTCTTCACTGTGATTTGAAAATACACATGAAATAATATCTGTGACTTTAATCTGAATGACTGCATCAGTCTTACACATGATAAGCTTTCTTTGTCACTTTGTGTGAAATACTCCATTAGAATTACCCAAGTTTGGTGTTGTAGCTACCTGCAGTTTGTTCCAGCACTCTAGTATTCAAGCCTGGGGCTGTGCTAGCAAGGAGGCAGTGGGCACCCAGGTCAGAGCCACACAGAACCAGGAAGTTGGAAGTGGCCCAAGAACACTCACTAGGGAAGCATTGGAAGGAATTGGTTGGAGGAAACTGGGACAAGGGAGCTGAGCTTGCTGCCATGGAGGATGACGTGGCTGCATTAGAATTGCAGTGAATCTAGTCACATATTATGTACATCAAAGAAGAAATCCAAAGCCATAACTCGCCTGAAAAGCCAATGACTATTTTTTTTCATCCCTTGATGTAATTCTTAGCTTGGTTTAAAATGGAAAGCAGAAGCAGGTCAGGCTGAGTCACACTCACGAGGCAAAATTTGGGGGAAGCAGGAGTCAAAGGCTGGAGGCAGATGGCATTCTAAATCTGCAGAAAACAGTTTGAGAACAGCCACCAAATAAACAAAGAAAAATAAGAAAACTGACACTGGAAAAACACTCTCAGGGGAGACGGGGTGGATGACGAAGTCAAGATAAATTATCTGTGCAAAGCTTCACCAAAAGAGGATGTGATGGGCAGCCTGATGGAACAGAGCAAGCCCCTGCTTTGGGGTGAGACAAACACAGTTTATTCTCCAGTCTGTTCTCACACGCTGTGTGATTCCGAGCAAGATACTTAATCTCTGTTTCTTCATCTGTAAAACTCCAGTACTAGTTCCTATCTTCCATTGTTGTATTTAAAATCAAACAATTACCATGCCTGATAATGCAGTAGAGAATCAGTGTTATTATGTTGAGGTTTCAGTGGGGGCGGGGGGACTGCATTCATTCACTTGGTCCTTGTTTCATTCCTTCGGTTCCTTCAGTAAATATTTCTTGAATATATACAGAATGCCAGAGAGTGCTAGAGGTGGAGGATACAACCAGGAGATAGTTTATTAGTTCTTAAGTTGCCTGGCCGTGGTTAAACTTCCCTTTGAGTATAGATCATTGGAAGCAAAGTTGGAGCGTGGTACCAGCTGTAGTGGGGAGGGTGGCACCAAGACTTCTGTGAGGTTGAGAGAGGAGTTGCATCCAAGTTGTGTACCTGTTCTTATTGGGATAATAATGGTTTCAGGCATTTCAGTATCTCATGGGTCCCTAATTTTCCCCTTTGGAGGGATTTCTTCTCTGGTAATAGCACTTCAGCCAGTCCTATAGGAATTCAGGAGCAACTAAAGACGTTCATATTATATGTGAAATATATACATATGCGCATGTATGGGTGTGTGGGTGTGTATATATATGTATATGTGTGTACATGTGTGTGTGTATATATATATATATATATCAGAATTTATGTAGGAAAGGAGAATCACCATGAATGGTTTAGACTAAGGTATTTATTCTATTAGATTAAACATCACACAATTGTGGGAAATACTGGGGAAATAAATGCTAATTCACGGTGAAGTTCTTTGGAAGGCTTCTAGCTGTGCATGCAGGGATAAGGAATGAAGTCATGGTAGGTCAGCTGGCTCGCTGGATATAAAGTAGAGTCAAAGCAATGGTAGAGTGGGACTCGTGAGTACAAACTGGAGCCCACCTGGAACCCACATGGACAAACTCCAACCTACTGGGACAAACCGGAAGTCACATCTGTCTATCACCACATTCTAAACTACATGTTGCTCGTAATCTGCAGAAGAAGCTGATGGCCTTCTGCAGGGATCCATAGTCACATGTCACCCAGAACACAAAGACACAGAAAGAGGATGAAGAAGTGGGCAAGTTTGGTTGAACTACCAGTTTGGCTGCTTTGCTGTGCCAGTAATGTGAGCCATCAATCAGCCACAATGTGAGTGAAATGCAGGACTCCTGGGCCTTGCACAAACCTCGTGAGGATGATGAGTGCTGCTTTATCTCTGCCTTCCTTTTTTTTTTTTTTTTTTTTTTTTTTTTATAATAGTCACACACACAGAGAGAGAGAGGCAGAGACACAGGCAGAGGGAGAAGCAGGCTCCATGCACCGGGAGCCCGACGTGGGACTCGATCCCGGGTCTCCAGAATCGCGCCCTGGGCCAAAGGCAGGCGCCAAACCGCTGCGCCACCCAGGGATCCCTATCTCTGCCTTCCAAATAATTGTGTATTTTCCTGTATGACCATCCTGACCAATACCACAGGGGAAAGGAAATTCTGGGAAATTTAGTTGTCAGCTTTGCTAGGTTGATGCAGTGCAAAACCACCCTTGAGAAGAGGGAAGACGTGTAGTATCATTATCCTTAGGGAGCAGCTGTGTGCAGTGTGATGTCATGTAACCCTCTCTGCATTGGTGATTCTATAGGAGGTGTGAGGAGTTGGGAAGAGTAGAGCCAGCTGAATAAGTGGCGGCACCCAAGCATCGCTTGGGGAACTTTCTAACTGCTTACGTTTGCTTCTGTTTCTTCATTTCCCAACACTCTGAGATTTTAATTACAGATTTTGATTTAGAGGAAGAGGACTTGCTCTGCTGCTGCTGCTGCTGAAAAATCATAGCATAGCAAGTTAGCAATACTGGTGTAAATGTGCTCCATTCACTGGTTAGATCTATGTGGAATGAAGATTAGAACCACTATTTTATATTCTATAGTAGTATTTGTTTCTCTTTACTAATGGATTCTTGGCTCCTTAAAGACAGGAAGAGAGTCTTATATGGCTTTTCTTCTGTTCTACATGCTCCCCCACACCTTCTGGTGTAGTCTTGTTAGGGAATAACTCTCAGCTCTCAAACTCAGGTACCCTCAAGAGCTAGCATACAACCCGAATATGAGACCGAAAAGGATGGTGGGAGCTGAGTGCTGGAACTAGAGTAGTCATTACCTAACCTAACACCATTCAGTGAGATGGAGAGAGGGAAGGGAGGGAGAGGATGGAGAGTGAGGGAGATTGGTAGAGGGAGAGACCAAAAAACCCACATATGCTATTGCCACCTGCCCCACCCCTAGTATGGTGACAGCTGGGGACCTTTGCACACCATTTGCCATCATGGCTGGGAGAGTGGTGGACGTTGCCATTTTCACAGCATAAAGTTTACTTTTGTTAGTAGGAACATAATGTCTATTCAGTGTGACTTATATTAAAGAGTCACTTATTATGGATTATACTGTGACCAGAAAATGATGTGTGTAAGCAATACAGATATCTAACAGCTTTGACAATAACCCTTTAATGAAAACTAAAATAAAAATGTTTTAATATTTCAGTGAAGTAGCATATGACTTACTGGAAAAAGTCCTCCATTACAACTTATTGATATAAATTGGAGGAAAATTAAGAGCATCTTAATATATAATTTTGTCTTATTCTTTTCCTCCAACTAATAAAATATTAGGATTTTTAAAAAGATTTTATTTATTTATTCATGAAAGACACAGAAAGAGAAAGGCAGAGACATAGACAGAGGGAGAAGCAGGCTCCAGGCAGGGAGCCTGATGTGTGACTTGGTCCTGAGACTGCAGATCACGCCCTGAGCCAGGGACAGGTGCTCAACTGCTGAGCCACCAGGCGTCCCAAATATTAAGATTTTAATAACATTTAAAGTATGATTGTGTGGGGTATCTGGGTGGCTTAGTCGGTTAAGCCTCCAACTCTTTATTCCGGCTTAGATCATGATCTTAGGGTCATGATATAGAGTCTTGAGTTGGGCTCTGTGCTGGAGATGGGGCTTAAGATTCATATTCTCCTCCTCCTCTCTCTCTCTCTCTCTTGCCTTCTGCTTCTCCCTCCTCTAAAATAAAGTGTGATTGTGATTTGGGATTGAGCAAAATGTCATTTATTACGGTTAAGTTACTAAAAGAGTAGATGATTCAGAATTATTTATGCTAATACAAATTATGTTGTGATAAAGACATACTTTCACAAATGCTAACTTATAAAACATTGCATTGCTTTTTTTATTTTACAAACAGTACTTATCAGGAAAGTATAATCTGTATTAGTTGATTTTTTTTAGAGATTTTATTTATTTATTCATGAGAGACACAGAGAGAGGCAGAGACTTTGGCAGAGGGAGAGAAGCAGGCTCCTCGCAGGGAGCCCAATACAGGATTTGATCCCAGAGCCCTGGGATCATGCCCTGACCACCCAGGTGCCCCTCATAGAGCTTTCACATCTGTGGCTTGCTAGCTCTCTTCAGTTTTGGAAAATTCCCAACTCTGTTCTCTTAAAATATTTCTGTATTCTCGTTTCTCCTTTTGGGACTCCAGTTTCACAGATGGTCAACCGATGAGCCACCCTGTATTAGTTCTTTAATTCACATTTAAAAAATTCAGATTAAGTGTTTCAAATGTTGTAAAGTGTCCCATGAAAAACTAGAAGAGGACATCTTAAGAGAAAGTAATATATGGTTCAGAGAAGTCTACCACACGTGGGATACAGAAATTCAGAGAGCACCTTATTTTCAGCGCTAATAAATAGTTTTGAATTTCTTTTTAACTTGCTGTAGGTCCCTCTCACGCATTTCACCGTGCAAATCTCCTCTGGCAGTGAGAGACACTATTAAACTTTTATAAGTGATAAACCAGGGATGACAACTGGCACAAGATTAGTGCTTCGGAACTGTTTGCTGATGTACAAGTAAATGAGTGAATAAACAAATAAATGATCGATTTCTACCTTTTGATGATTTACCTAGTATTTCTTTTAACGGTAAATTATTTACTAGTCAGTTATGGAAAAAAACAACTGGGAGTTCTGAGATATACTCCCATTATATACTTTATACCTAACTGAAGATTCCACTACTTTCTTTTATATTGAAGATACAAATATTTCACTTATATATTCATCCAGTATTTTTCCATTCCAGCTAGGCACTACCTGTTTTTCCTTGTCAAGTTGTCTTAATGACCTATAAATCAGTTCTCATCTGTAGGATGAAACAGATTTACACTGTTGCAAAACTAATGTGGGCCACAAAAGTCAATACATTGCCTACAGTCTATGAGCTATTTATATAAAAAAAATTGATGTTAGTAATTGTAACCCAATTTATATCATAAAGAAAGGGATAAAAAATTGAACAATTAAAAAGAAATTACTGGCAGTGAAACCTACCATTGATAGTGTTTAGAACATGAAAGTGAATGTATTTTATGAAAGCAGTGAGGCACATACAGAGGAGGAAGAAGAAAGCTTTAAGGGTCATTGAGCTTGTGTGCTAGGACATTGTATTAATCAGGGTTCTTAGACGCAAAACTAGAGAGCAATAATGGATTTTAAATATAAAAGGAAATTTTTGGAAGAAAATGGTTAGCTCATAGAATATAATGAAAGACTGGAAAATTGGCTAAAACGACAGAATTAAAAAATGGTGGGGAAACTAAAGCAGCCTCTTGGTAAAATCATGCCTTTGAAAGAGTGACTCGATTATTCTTGCTGCTGTTGCTAGCAAACGACACACTGACCCCACTGATGCTGCTGGTGTTGACACCACAGGTGAATGTTGCACCACAGCTGCTGTGGTACCCAATTCTTAACTGCCCTTAATTCTTTGTATTATTTGCTCTAAATTCAAAGTCCTAGGTGATGTCCTACAGTTGATAACTTGAGTTACATGTTTATGCTCTGGAACCTGGAGTTGGAGTGAGCAATTAACTGGAATTTTCAGGTTCTGCTGTGAGAGGGAAGACCCTCCCTCTAATCAGAACATGTAGGAAACCATTTTCTCCAAAATTAGAATGGGTATATATGTATCAAAATGATTAGTAAGCACTAGAGCCATTAAAAAAAAAAAAAAAAAAGCTGTGTGATCTAAGAGGGCAAATCATTGAATTTCTCTGGATGCAATTTCCAAACCAGCAAAATAAAGACTGCAAAATTGGTAATGTCTACCCTAAAGCAGAGGTTTTAGTTCAGTTAGAAAGATAATGCAGACACACAGTGCAAACAACAACAACAATGAATAAGGATCTGAATGGGGTGAGGGGGGTGATAATGAAAGAGTAACGAAAACTTCTGTGCTAGTGATATCATAGATGGGAGAGGATACTCATGAGATGTCTGGCCAGGGTAACTTTGGGGTTCGTCAGCTCTGTTTCCGCATTATGTGTACTATTCACCATATCCATGCAACATCATAATAACAGCTAGATATTATTACTTTTTAAAGCAAACTTTCACAAGAGTGGAGAATAGGATGAGAAAATGGGGGAATGGCAGGAAACAGACTGTACGTGACATAACATAGTAATCTTTCAGGTTATCTACAACAGAAAATGGAGCAAACTGTACTGTGGAGTATGAGGAAAAATATTTTATAGAAATTAGGGTGGAGTTTGGGGAAAAACACTCTATAGAAATCCTCTTGAAAACAAAGCCACTTATACAGTAATTTCAGAGAAAGATATCTCATTTTCTCATATTCCACTATGTGTCGTTTCATAATTCTTCATATCTTTCAATATAGTTTACATCTGTCAGAAAAAAAAAACATTTTTCAGATGTCTTAAGAAGTCCAAAGATTAAGATAAGCAAGTATTAGGGCACATGGGTGGCTCAGTGAGTTAAGTGTCCAACTCTTGATTTCAGCTCAGGTCATGATCTCAGGGTCTTGAGATCGAGCCCTGAGTGGGACTCTGCCCTGGGTGTGGAGCCTGCTTGAGATTCTCTCTCTCTATTCCATCCCCCAACCCCTGGGCACTCTAGCGTGCTCTTTCTCTATTTCTCTATCTAAAACAAAAAAAGAAAAGAAAAGAAAAAGAAAAGAAAAGAAAAGAAAGAAAAGAAAAGAAAAGAAAAGAAAAGAAAAGAAAAGAAAAGAAAAGAAAAGAAAAAAAGAAAGAAAGAAAGAGTATTCCAGGATCTGAGTATATGTCAGAATCTTTTGATTTTTGCAAATTGTATTACAAGGCATAAAATCTCCCATACTTTTCTCCTGATAGGAAATAACACTTTTATAGCATCTTTCACTCCAGACTGCTTGAGTTTTATAATTTTCCCCATCCTTTTGCTTTATTTCATCATTTAGTCACAGTATCTAAGCAAATAACTAATATTGAAAGGACTCATACTACAGTGGACTGGAATTTTAAAAAGCCACGTGTCACTGACTGGAAATTAAAAGAAAAAATTCTAGATCCATGCTATCACCAACTCTTTGTGCTAGAACAATCATATTCTTAGCACAACTAACAATCGCTAGCACAACTCTAGCTAGAACAATCATTCTTTTTTTATTCCTTTTTCAATTTTCTTATGGGGCAATGAGAAAATGTCCTAAATATTTCTAAGATAGCGCTCATGCCTAATCTGTGTGGTTCTATTATCACACCACTCCCTACTTCAACAAGTCACAAACTTGCACTATGTGCAAAAGTTGCATTGAGTTGATGTTCCTTGACATATTTAAGTCTCTCTTGTTAAAAACTAGCTGAAAACAAGAAGTTAAATGTGTAAGCAACACAAACCATTGGATACAAGCTCTTTCACTTTGTCTTTCGGAAGGAGAAATGCAGATATAGATAGATCACTGCGTGTACTAACACATGTGTTCTTAAACCAAGGTACACATAACTTACTTTCATGGATATTTATATTTACACTATTATAATTCTAATACACAGTCGCTTATCTGAAACCCTTAGAGACATATTTTGTAATTTATAAATAGAAAAGTAATATAAAGCATATACCATATTTTATATAACACCCCAGGAGCATTTGAGCAGCAACTCATGATCAAGCAAATATTTCTAATTGAAATGTATGTAGTATTCGCAAATAAACGTAGCATTTGAATTTCTGCCGTGTACACATATTACACTTAAAATCAAAATACTAATAAGAGTATTTTGTTTAGAAAGCAAAACTTTGATGCTTAAAAAAATAAATACAGTAGTTTCACATCAAATTAATGCCAAATTTGTTTCCCAGACTAGGAAACCGGTCAAGTTTTGCCATCGCATGAATTAGAAAACAAAACCTTTAGTTAAGAGACTTTTTGGAGTTCTGCTATGTGCATAAGGGATTCTGAACATGGATGTTTTCTCAGACCAGAGACCTCCCCACTGTGGTAACAGCTTTTAGGTTTGGTTCTATTTCAACTATATGTTTTGTACTGAATCTTGATGGTGCCTACCTGCCACATCCTTTGCTGGACACAGTTGCTTGGTGCACCGGGAAAATTTAACTCTAGCTAGAACAATCCTATACTTCCTTGGGATTTTTAAATTAGTGCACAAAGTCTTGAGTACATGGGTCACTTTCTCTCTGTGGCAGAGGTCTGAAAACCTTCAGGAGCTGTGTTTCTTGGCTTGTGGGACTAGTTTGGGTGCATGGAGAGAGAATGAAGGGCACCTATATAGAGATGCAGTGAAGACAAGTGGAGAGTTCCCTGTCAGTCTCTGGTTCTTGTTCCTGAAGCATCCCATCTTCAGCCCTCTCCTTGCCAGCCGGTTTCCGTGGATTTAACAAACCAACATATATCTGTTTACCTATAATAATTTGAGTTGGGTATCAGTTCTTTTTATTCAAAAGAGCCCTAACCAAGAGTGGAAGTTTTTGTTGTTGTTGTTGAGCTGTAAATATTCATTTTGATATTTGAGTACTTCCATTTATCTTAGAGTCCTGGAGAGTGACCCAGGTGCCCACTAATGCTTTCCATCTCTGAATGGCATGCCTGTTTAATCATAGATAGTTCTTTGGTAGCAAATGAACTCTGAAATCTCCTTTGCTTAACACAGGAAAAGTTTATTTCTTGTTTACAGTATATCTAAGTCAGTTTGCCGAGAGCTCTGCTTCACCTGGTCACCCATGGGCCAGACAGGAGAGGTCCCACCATCTCTTACCTGCATCATCTGGGGAGCATGGCCACCTAGTTGCCATGGAGAGGAGAAAGGAACTGAGGGATCCAGGGATGATACTGAAATGCTTGTGCCACAAGTGACACGCACCAATCTAGTTTAGCAGTTTCCTGTAGATTTTCTGATATAGATTTAAAGGGTAGATGAAGGGAATTTGGGGAATGGGAGTAGATTGCAGAAACATTTCCAGGAGGATTTCTTTCTGTTTTAATCACTAGTTTTATTTTTATTTTGCCCCAAGTATGTTGCTGGAGTATAATTATTTTGAACCGTCGGACACGGCAAATGAACCAGCTGAGTTTCCTATTCTAAAAGAACAAGAAAAACAAATACTACTAGTAAATGGAAAATACCAATCGCTCACATAACGCTTTAGTTTCAGAGTTATAAGAAAGTGCTCTCCTAATAGAATATGTTAGTCTATAGCAAACTATTAAAAAAATCCTAATGAATCCTTTTGTTCCTAAAGAAAACTATTTAAGCACTCAATCAATTAATATAATGGTTTAAAATAGAACATTATTTTGGTGGCGCAGTTTCAAAACAGAAGGATTAGAGACACTCAGATACTGAACATTCAACAAGCTATGATTTCAGCAGGGAGTCTTATTTGGCTTTTTTTCATTTTAATTCCATAAATTTCAAAATTTATTAACAGCAATGGGACACAAAAAATTCCAACAGTGATGCTTTACAAAGCCCTGCGAGTTTTGAATAATTGTGATCTTTGTCACCATTTTGTTTCTACGGGTATGTGTTTATGGACTTTTGCTAGGGTGAGTGACTCAATATTTCTCCCAGTGGGCATTGAAGAATTAAGTTTCAAAAGACAGCCGATTATTTAGCTGCAATGTGTTTATGGGAAATACCACTTATTTCACTTGGTTATGAGTAAAAGTTTAAATAAGCAAGGAGACTAAAATAAGTTGTCTAACCTTCTGAACCCACTGCTGAAATAATAAAATTGTCAAGAATATGTTTTTACTTTCACATATGTAAAAGGTGTTTTCAAAATAGTTAGAATATGAGACATTACAAACACGCACACAAACCAGCCAAGTGTTTTATGTTTGAGTGTGTACTGACCATGGGTCTTATAAGTGAGAGCCATATGGTTTGTTCAGTAAAATTAGTGTTTTAGAGTGGTGAGGGACAGAAACAGGAACAAGGAAACCAAAGAAAATTACAAGCTGGGAAACAGTAAGTGTGCTATAGAGGAATACCAGTGTAGAATCTTCCATATAGCTAGACGTGGGTGGTGTTAGCTCCATGTGTTAGAACTTGAATAATTACACAAAGTGCAGATGGAGAGGTGGTCAGAAATATTTTCAGTACTGTAAATGAGCAAACCTGCAGAAGCTTAGCAGAAGGATGAGGGCAATACAGTTTGTTTACTTTGAGGGATAGAAGGTGAGGGTTGCTATATTGACAATAAGTATAGAAAACCTTAGATTATCAGAGATCCCAGACAGAGTTGCCTTGTTCCAGAGAAATGAAAGTCTCACTAAGAGATCATTATTATAATTTCTGGGTAAAAAAATCCTCAAAAAGTGCTAATGCTGAAAGATTAAATAACGCAAGCTGATCTATGATGTTGAGAATAAGGATCAATTGTGCTACTCCCTTTTACTCGTGATTCATTTCTCTCATGCCTCCTCACAGAAGCCCGTTGATCTTGCATTATGTGTAGTTTCTTAAAAGTCTTCCAGAATTTCTATACCTACTGTCTTCCAATTCCCTGTTAAAGGAAACTTTTTCAACTCCCTTTTTTTCAGGGTTTACTATATGCTAACGGCTTGGCTAAATACATTAACATATTTACTATTATTTGACTAAGCAAATTTGTGTCAACAGGCATTGTTATTAGTTTATTCCTCACCATGAAATATGTCTGTGGACAATATTCTAAAAGGGAGATATTTAGAAATTTTTGTTGTGAGTTACTGAGTGATATTTAGTAGCATTTTTTACCTCCCATTCTTCTTCCCACTAACCAACCAACCAGCAAAGCAAAAACAATAAAACTACTCATAACTTAGTACTTCATTATATTTCTATATTGGATCTTTTATGATTATGACCGTAACTGTAGAGAAATAAAGCAATGTAAGACTCTTGGAGCCCAAATTTAGGAAGAATGGAGAGCAGATTTGTAGTAATCAGAGACGCTTCAGTGGCTCAGTGGTTGAAGGTCTGCCTTTGGCTCAGGGCGTGATCCCAGGATCCGGGATCGAGTCCCACATCGGGCTCCCTGCATGGAGCCTGCTTCTCCCTCTGCCTGGGCCTCTGCCTCTCTCTTTCTGTGTCTCTAATGAATAAATAAATAAATAAAATCTTCAAAACAAAAAGATATGTAGTAATCATACATATGTTTATAGAGGAAATTTTTGATATCTTATTTAAGCAAGCTTACTTGACACTGAAATCCGAAATCCTAAGGAGGCTAAATTCTGTAACACTGTCTCATAACATTAAAAAAAAAATCATTAAAAATGAGAAATCTTTAGATTCATCAACAGTTTGGAGAACAGTTCTTTTTAAGAAGATTTTGTTATTTTAGAGAGAGGATAAAGAGCGTATGTGAACGGGAGAGGAGCAGAGGGAGAAAGACAAGCAGACTGCATCCTGAGCATGGAGCCTGATGCTGGACTCAATCCCATGACCCTGAGGTCATGACCAGAGTCAAAATCAAGAGCCACCCAGGGGTGTGGGGGAACTGTTCTTAATGGTAAACCCTTTGAAGATGTTTGCCCTAATGAATAACATTCTTGAAAAAAATTAAAATTGGCAAATTTAATTAATTTTGATGAATTCAGTAAACACAGTCAATGAGAATTTGGTGTTGTGGAAGATGATAATGACACATCTAAGATACCCTAACAGCTATGAAAGGCCTGGCCTGAGCATTGAGTCTTCTATGTGAATATTAAAAACATTAAAAATAAGAAACAAACCAAAAAAATCCCAAATGTTGAAAGTACTTGGCAGCAACTGAGGTAAGTTATGTGTGAACCATACTAAACATTTCAAGATTAAAGAGAGAAAAACAGTGGAGACATGGCACCTCTGGATTGCTAATAGGGGATGCCCAGTATTCCTTTTTGGATCCACACCATCAAATCAAAATCACTGGACCCATCTCTGTAAACATTGATGACTGTGATCTACCATTAAGGAAAAAGAAAGGCCAGATATTGGTCTTCTGAGAACCTTGGCCGGCAAGGGGAGACATTGACTTCTACTCAATCACATGTATGTTCCTGGTGTTTATTTAGTCTGGATATATCCTTAAGAAACAGGAACAGCATAGAATATGTTTTGCATCTGGCAGCAGCATCAACAGGCTGCATACAGTAGTGGACATGGGAGCAAAGGAACCAGAGTAGTTTAAAAACACAGTCTTTGTGAGGTCATCTTAGCCGTGGTTCTAACCATCAGGCTTCCCTCGATTGCTGAACATTATGAAGCTGGAATCACCCTCATTCCCACGGATTCTGTGAGCTGCCCATCACCTAGCCATTAAGTCATTTTCAAGATCATACTCAAGATATCCAGGGTAATTTTCTCTTCTTTGTCATCAAGAATCTTGACTGTAACCCAGATAAAATACCCAAATAATGTAGTGGATACAAATAGTCCTGGTTTCCTCTGTGAGCCAGATCTCTAATTAACTATATGATATGACTCTTTATTATTTTGAGCTTCTTAGAGTTTAAAATTATAATTTAACCTTATTTTGACTATTTAAAATCTGAAAGAAAGCACATAGAGATGTTTAACAAATAGTTCTTAAGTTAAAAAATGAAGTAAGCATTTTATGCATAATTCAGTGGATGTTATATCCCTACTGATTAAAAGACCAACAGCTATTTTATAGAACACACTAAAGCCAGTAACAGGAAGCTGTAGAGAACATGACTTGATCACATTTTTTGTAAAAATTGAGCATCGGGATACTAATGGTGCAGCAATGGTATGCAAATATACGCCACATGCTTTACTAAAGACTGTTCTTTTCTAATGCTTTTGAATCACTTTGCTAATAAATATTGTAATAAACAGTAATGAACACTCTACCTAATTTGCTAAAGGAGATGTAAATAACTTATAAAGATAATATCTCCCAACAAAGTACTTAGAAAAATATGTAAAGGTGAAATGTGAAGTCCTGAGCCAAAATGTATCCACTACTCTGTACTCCGGTCAATAGTAACAGAGTCCTGGCTGATTATGCAATGTGACTGCCAGCCATCAGGGCTCTAAAAGAGATTGGTGATCTCCATTTTCTTATCTTGCAAACTGATGGACCAAGACAAACAGATCGAGGAAAAATAACCATTTCAGAGAAAGCTTCTAGAACTCTTTAAAGGAGTAAGTATATATGTTTACAATGATGATTACCGTATGTAATGTATTTACAGCTGAAAGAAGCCCTTTCTAAAGGCCACATACCAAAGACCATTTAAAATTTAAGTCACTGTAGGATGGCTTATTTTGTCACGGGTAGAGAATTGACTTACCTGCAAGAAACAAGGGATAAAACAGATGCTTCTTTGCATAGAAAAATGTGAACTAAAGCCCAGTACTGGGAATAGTCTCTCCTTTTACATTTTTATAAAACATTTGATGACAGTGTGTGGGTCCTGTTTAATTTGTAGTTTGGCAGATAATACTAAGGATTTCTAGGTATGATAGAAATATCTCAAGTGGATCTGAGTGAGGAGAATAAATGTATGTGAGTTTTATTGTCAACAAATATAAGCTAATTCTTTGGAAGCTGGCAATATGTGTAAGTCTAGGAGCTTACTGCTTAGCTGCCTACATCAAAGGCAATTGCTACTACACAGTGGGACCTATGACAAAGAGTAAGACAAAGACAGAAATCCAGGTCATGGGGAAGGTGGCCCATAAAAGGCATGGTCTCTCCTGTTGAGGAAGAAGGGTAGTTGGTTAAGTTGTCAAAATTGATTCTCAAATGACTGGAATGAAATACATTTAATTAATGGAATGTGGGTACAACAGAATGACCAAATCAGTGGAAAAATGATCCAACGTTGGAGCAGAACTTATTGCAGATTCACTTCACTCTAATGTTCATGAATTTCTTTGTTTCTTATTCATAAAGGTCATCTTCCTATCTTTCTGATTAACATTCATGTTAGTTTCTGACCTTGGGGACCGACTGGTTTCTACCTTCAGCATCACTGACTCTGGCTAAGAATAGTGTTGTGTAATGGGAAGAGGCATTTGGACAAGTCAGTTTACACTCCTTGGAATACTGTAGCAACCTTAGGCCTTAGATGGGGGGGAGAAAAGTGAAAAAGTGTATCTGCAAAAGAACCACTGAAATGAAACGAGTATGGTTTTCAAATAAGGAAAGAATGCAAAAATAATCTAAAATACAGTATTTTAGGATTAAGAGGTGGAGAGTCCATGAGATTGTGACTAATACTGATAGACTGAACATAGACATATTCTCTAGATCCTGGAATCATTTGTTAAAAAATAATACATCAGTGAGTTCTAGACTCTTTATTTTAAGGCTCAGGAGTGGTGTGTTGGAGTACAGTGTATTGAAGGGCTGGGGAGTCTGAATTAAGTTCCTTGAGTTCCACGAGCACGCAAGTTTGAGACACTGACGTACAGAGTATATGTTAATTTGTGAATCTCATGACCCTCAAAATGTGGTGCACGTTGAACAGTAAATAGAATCTTGAAGAGTTTAAATTAATGGATGGCATAGTTCTATCCATAATGGGTTATTAGGAGAAGCTGCATATATTGCTTTGGCAAACAGCCTTAATGTTTTGAGGGACATCATTAAGGACAACCTTGTTTTGCCACAAAACATTTTTCTTTATAGGTAATACTGCCTTTCATAGTGTCAACTTTAAAAATAAAGTAGCCAGAAAAAAGAAAACTGAAAAAAATAAGGTAATTGTACCAACAAGAGTTTCTTGGGAATAACAGAGGAATTGCAACTTGGAACGTGCAAGCTGTGGTGAACCATACGCAAGTCCAAAGAGACAAAGGGAAGATCACCTTTTATTAGGTTTTAGGGGGAAATTGGGAAGGTTGTTTTAGTTTGAGATTGTGGCAGTTTCTCTTTGGCAGCAAGCAGTGGTTAGTGTGTTGTTGCTGAGGCAGAAAAGGATCTTCTGTCTTTTTCTTTACAGCAGGAGATAAAATTCCTGTGTGAAAAATGCCCTCCCCTTTCAGTAATTCTTATTTTCCTTCTTTCTGCTGGTTATACAGGCTGCAATGAGTGGTACTTGCATGAGAGCACCCCCCTTCAGGGTTTCCCAACTCTTTTTTAAAACTATTTTATGTGTTTACTTATTTTTTTTTTAATTTGAGTGTAACTGGTACACAATGTTATTTCAGTTTCAGGTGTACAACATAATGATTCAACTTCTCTGTATGGTATGCTGTGCTCACCACAAGTGTAACTACCGTCTGTCACCATATAGCACTATTACAACATTGTTTCTCTCTGTGCTGTGCCTTTTTATTCCCATGACTTTCATTCCATAACTGGAAGTCTTTATCCCCCTCTATATGTCACCCATTTTACTGATCCTCTTACTCCTCTTCCCTCTAGCAACCATCCATTTGTTCTTTGTATTTATAGGTCTGCTTCTTTTTGTTTGTTTATCCATTTGTCTTAATTTTTAGATTCCACATATGAATGAAATCATGTAGTATTTGTCTTTCTCTGACTTATTTCACTTAGTATGTACTACCTTCTAGGTCCATCCATGTTGTTGCAAATGACAAGATACCACCTTAATGGCTGTATAATATTCCATTGTGTAAATACAGTGTGTGTATCTTTACTATCCATTCTTCCATTCCAACTCCATCGTAAATGATATTTACTTTATTTTCACCATAAGAATTTGTACTTATCTGTTCTCTAGTAAGTGTGGAACATTATGCCTTTAGGGATAGATTTTGTTTCAGTTTTCTTGAACATTTGAGACAGTCCTTTTCCTGCTAATGCTTCTGGAAACATTCTTGTATTTTATCCATCCACTCTTCAAATACATCCCACTCATTTTAGGAGCTAATGAAATGGGATTATTTTCATGTGAAGGCTTGCAAATTTACATCTCAAGCAAATGACAAAACTCCAGATCCTTAAAACCAGTGTTGGCTGACCTTATGCTTAACCCAGAGGTCTCCTAAAATTTCAAAATAGAAATAAATTATAATTACTGATACTACTAAAGATGTCAGTATACGTTAGCTTGAAGAAGAAATGATAAAATGTGAGAATGGTGAGTGAATATCTTCCTATGATTTATTCAAAAATTTAACAAAGCAATAAGATTTTCTAAAGATTTATTTGTTTTATTTTAGAGAGAGGGAGGGACAGAGGGAAAGGGAAAGAATATCAAGCAAACTCCCTGCTGAGCCACCCAAGTGCCCCAAAGCAATAATATTTTTGACTAGTGATACTACTCACTGGGTGCCTTTGAACTAGTGTTTAATATGGTAGCCTCTTTTGGGAGCACATTATTTTGAGAAGTTTTTGTTTGGAAAGGTGAACTGTTTTTTTCTTTCTTAATTTTCCCGAAACAACTGTAATCAAAAACAGATATCCACTTAATGGTTTTACCTTCAGGATAATTACATTTGTGCTTATATTCCTTAACACTTTCTTACTTCTCTGTAAACTGCAACATAAATTTCAAAGTGTTGTTTAAATTATTTATATCATAAAGGCAGCCATTTACTACTATTTCTGGTGCTATGGACTCAAACTACTAAAATAATAATAATAATATCTTCATATATTTAACTCCCTTTAACACATATAGTCTGTGAATTAGACAAATTCCTATTTTCAAAAGTAAATGTGCATCTGAGAGTTTAATTTCTTTAGTAGTATGTCTTCTTAGACACATAAGAAGAAATAATATATGTACATTTAAAATTCAATTTCACAGACACCAGCATCCCTCTGAGAAGAATATATGAGTTTGGGAGACTGGAGAATTGGCCTTCATAAAATCTCATGATGTTTTTTTCTGAGTTATTTATTTATAAAATGATCAAAATGTATTACAAACCATAGCTTTTCTTTTCTTTCTTTTTTAAACCATATCTTTTCATAATAGCAAGCAGAGTCTAGAATTACGATAATGATATGGTGCCTACAAGACCTAACTGACATGCCATGTTGAGACAGTGACTTCTGTCCTTGAGACGTTTCATTTAGCTTTTTTCATTGACCTCCAAAGTATAGCCCCTTACTCTGCATTGAGATCGCTGTAAAACGGAATATGATCACTTTGACATCATATTTTCTTGTTTCAGATGAATTCATATGATTTGCTCATTTATTAAGTGTTCACCACATGCCAGATCAAGGGCCCTAGCTCTGTATATCCAGTTTTTGACCTTTTACATAAAACTGCTGGTAGTCTGTGAACTTGGATTTCAAGTTAGTTTTGCTCTTGGAAGCTGCCTGTTTTATTCAGTACCTGTTCTGCTGTTAGTCGCTGTCTATTTTCTCAGACTTAGCTCCATCCTCTGTGGGTATGTCCCAGATCACTTTCTCATTTAGATCAGGTTTAACCTGAACAAGGAAATTTACCTTTGAGTGGTACATTTAAAAAAAAGAATAAAGAAAAAGAAAATTCAGATTGCTTCCATGGGAAAATCTTACTCTAGAAGGCATTGGGAAGATCCTTACAATTTTAGTAATCCTCCAGTGGACTGCTTAATGATGATTATTTAATTATGCTTATTGTTGATAATAACAGTGGTAAGAGAGCTGACCAAATTAGGACTAGATTAAAGTGTTTTTTCACTGGGTTGAAAGCAATGGTTTATGTCACCTTGACTAATTGTACAACTTTTACTCCCATACAGTGAGGTTATAGTCATTAAACCTATACATGCACGTACTTGTAAATAAAAAAGAAAGTAGTACTTCCTAGCATTCTTATTGCTCTGGCAATGTGTTTAAATATATTCCTGATATCAGCTTTAATAACAAATACAACTTGAAATAAATTTAATGACAATTTAAAATATTTCCCACAGGTGATAGCTTAAAGAAGAATATATTTTCATCTAAACTGTCCTTCATGGCCTATGAAAATATGCCTTTTATCTGCTTTATTGCTGGTTGACTGAGGTTTACATTAGAATGTTCGTGGATAACCTGATTTCACAAGTTGTTTAGCTAATTGTGTTTCATCCATTACTCTGTCAAGTGTTAAGAAACTTAAATGCTGGTAGTCTGTGTGCTTCTCAAAGTATCAAGTAACTTATTATATAAAGAATATGCATTCTGTTGTCAGGTCTTGGTTAAAATTCTGATTTTGCCCCATTTAATGTTGTACCGGTTACTTAATTTCTCCAAAGCATTGGTTTAGTCATCTGCAAAATGGGAAGAATGATGTCTGTCTCATAGACTCCTTCATTCCTCACTTCCAATCCATGTGTAATTTTTTCCTCTAATATATATATAAGAAGCATCATATGTCTCAGATATAAGCCAGTGTATTTTCTTGGCAATGTGTAGTGTCTGGTTATCCTTATTCTATATCAAGAGCCGCCCCTGGTGGGCCTTTGATTAAAGAAAAGATAATCTTTCCACCTGAGTTCACCAGGCCATGAGGCTTCCTGCTCCTAAGAATGAGGATCAGATGATGTAAGATAAATTTAGATCAGATGGGAAGAAAAATAGAAAACGTTGTTCTTTTGCTCCTTTAGAGTGTAGGAAAAAAAGCAAGCAGCCAAGCACATGTCTCTTACTGTTTAAAATCCTGTAAGTGGAAAGGAGCTGGGGGGAAGCCAAAGGCAGGGCAAGTCCCTGTGTCTCCTGTTACAACTGGAGAGAAGATTGCAGCTGCATGGGATACGCCGGCCTCCACGGCAGGGGCCCAAAGAGAGCAGAACAGCAATATCACAACTCGTTAAGAATAGAGGAGTCAAATTAGCCCTCCCAGCGTGGCCTAGAAGGATACAGAAATCTCTGCCTGCTTTGCTGTGGGAGGAGTGTGTGCACTGAGAAGCAGTGTGCTTCCATCAAAGTCTCCATAACGGAGTGTGAGGTGTTTGATGGATTGGGCAGCGTTGGCAGGACCTGATGAAAGATGTGGTCAATTTCAGAAGGTCCACCAAAGCCACTGAAAGTCCAGATGAGGCCACATGAGCAAATCAGTGGTACATTACCACAAGATTCCATTAGGAACAGATCCCAACTAGAGAATCCAGAAGACTCCCTAGACCAGGTGGTAAAGGGAAATCACCAAAGAGAAAGGGAAGACCCAATGTATAGCCCAGGCCCTGTCTTCTCTACTCTCCATGAGAGCATTTATTTATTTTTTTAAAGTCTTATTTATTTGAGGGGTGGGGGCATGGGCAGGGCAGAGGGGGGAGGAGAGAGAGACCCAACAGACTTCACAATGAGTGTGGAACACCACGACGGGCTTAGTCTCACAACTCTGAGATCATGACCTGAGCTGAAACCCAGAGTCGGTTGCCTAACCAACTGCACCACCCAGGTGCTCCTCTCCAGGAGAGCATTTAAATATCCTTCTTTACCAAAGTTAGATCCTCCTATAGTATTTTCTGTACTTTTAAGATTTACTATTTATATCTTGGTCTTGAATCCACTATGATTTGTGTATGTGTGTGTGTCTGTATGAAGTGTAGTCAGAATCTAATATTACATTTTTTCCATGTGGATAATAACTTCTTGTTTCAGCACCATTTATTAAAAAGACATTTCTTTCCATATTGAATTATAGTGCTGCCATTATCAAAGAGTATTTCTCTCTCTCTCTCTCTCTCTCTCTCTCTCTCTCTCTCATCTACCATTTATCTATCTGTGGATTCTAGTCTATTCTAGTGGTCTATTTGCCATCCTCATATAACTCAGCACACCGTGTTTGTTTATTGCCACAGTGTAAAAAATTAATCTGGGCTATCTGGCAGGGAATGAGCCTTAACTTCATTCTTTTCTTCCAAATTGAAAAATGTTTCAACTCTTCTTGGCAGTTTAATCTTCTAGAAATTTAGGATCAGTTTCTCTAATTTTGTGGGAAACTTTGCTAAGATTTTGATTAAAATTGATGGCAGTATGTAGGTAAATAAAGGGACATTGGGCATAGTTGCAATATTGAATGTACTCCATCTAACAACGTTGCATACCGTTCTCACTCTCTTCTCTCTCTGGTGTGCTACAGTCCCTCAGTAATATTTTGTGAATTTCCAAAAGACAGCTGGCGTATCTTTTGTTGAGCATTCCTGGGCACCTTATTATTTTGTTGCTATTATGAAAGGGGTGGGGTTTTATCCTGCTTATTCTTTCTAAACAGTTATTTCTGGTGTAAAGACATGCTGTTGATTTTGTGGGGGGATAGTGTGTCCAGTGTCTTTGCAGCCATCTCACTAGTTCTTTTAATTTTTATTTATTTATGATAGTCACACACAGAGAAAGAGAGAGACAGAGAGAGAGAGAGAGAGAGGCAGAGACATAGGCAGAGGGAGAAGCAGGCTCCATGCACCGGGAGCCCGACATGGGATTCGATCCCGGGTCTCCAGGATCGTGCCCTGGGCCAAAGGCAGGCGCTAAACCGCTGCGCCACCCAGGGATCCCATCTCACTAGTTCTGATACTTTCCTGATTCTCTGGGATTTTATGTGTAAGCACTACTTACAGTTTACAAATACAATTTTACCAATGTTAATATTAATAGACATTTTGATGTATCTTTATTATATTCCTAGTTTTATGGGCATATTTTTCAGATGTCCCCTTTAAGTACTGTTTTACATTTTTGATAGCTATTTTTTATTAAGCTAAGAAATCTAACTTTTTTTTTCCTAAGAGTAGTTCCATCCAATAGACAATGTATTTTATTCAGTATTTGTTTCCTTTTATTGAGAATGTTACATGGTTTTCCTTTTTTTTAAAAAAAGATTTTATTTATTTATTTGAGAAAAGAGGTAGCAAGAGAGACATAAGCCAGGGCGGACACCCGCCTGAGCAGGGAGCCTGATATAGGGCTTGATCCCAGGATCCCACGATTATGACCTGAGCCGAAGGCAGATGTTTAACCGACTGAGCCAAAATCAGGTTTTCCTTTCCTAACCTATTAAATGAAATATTACTTTCTCCTGTCGAGTTATACTCAGCAGACATCACTTTATCATTTTTTTACTTTCCTGTTTTCATGCTGCATAGTTGTTGGTATGATTATTTTAACTTGTTTCAGGTCCCCCATGTCTCAGCATTTGACCTTGTTCTCACCTCTTCCTCCCTTCACAATGCACATGTGCATCTCTTCCTTCATTCAACACTCCTTTTAACTTAAAGTAAGAAGTATCCTTCGCTGAACTCTTCCCAACGTCTTGAAGATCCTGCTCCAGTACTTATCCTTATTTCATTTTTGATCTATATCTTCTTTTCTACTATTTCTATATTCTTTGCTTCCAAATGTGCATATGCCTCTTTCCTGTAGTTCCTTCAGCCTGCATTCACATTTGAGGTGGGCCCACTGTTTTCCTTATTTACATGAAATTTCTTGAAGCCTAGAAAGGCTTGATGCTCAGGACCACAACTCCCTCCTTATTGCATTAAACTGTACTAAGTTTACCTGTGACCTAATTACGAAGTCAATCACCCTGTTTCCATCCTTCATTCAATTTAATCTTGGTGCATCTAACATGGCCCTCTGGCTTCTCTTTATTATTTTTTTTAAGATTTTATTTATTCATTAGAGAGAGAGAACAGGGGGAAGGGAAGAGGAAGACAGAGAAGCAAACTCCCCTTGGAGCAGGGAGCCCAACCACATGGGGTTTGATCCCAGGACTCCGGGATCATGACCTGGGCTGAAGGCAGACACTTAATCGACTGAGCCACCCAGGCACCATGTCCCTGTGCCTTCTTGATATAGTTCTCCCTTAGTTTCTAGAACACTATTGTTCTCTAATTTTCTCTCTATGTAACTCATCATTGTTTCTGTGACTTTTTTCCTTATTCTTCTTTCCTCTGGATATTAATGAATCTGTACATAAGAAAAAACTAGAGATCATCTTTTGAAACATTAAAGATCTGTTGAGGGCAGCCCTGGTGGCTCAGCGGTTTAGCACCACCTTCAGCCCAGGGCCAGATCCTGGAGTCCTGGGATCAAGTCCCACGTTGGGCTCCCTGCATGGAGCCTGCTTCTCCCTCTGCCTGTGTCTCTGCCTCTCTCGCTCAGTCTGTGTCTCTCATGAATAAATAAATAAAATATTAAAAAAAAAAGATCTGTTGAATACAAAAGTTCCATAGGTGATTGAAAATAACATCGCTATCTAAATGTGGCTTTTGAATGCTTAAATCATAAATAGATTATATGACCAAATTAACATCATCAAGAAATTTATTTTATTTTTGCATTAGAGATGTTTTCACTCTTCTTTTTTGTCTGTGTAATGATTGGGAAAATCGTGCATAAGAATATCAAAATATGAACATGTGCTCCTTAAAATACCCCATTTGGGATAGGGATTAAATAGGTTATTTTTTAAAGATTTATTTATGTATTTTAAAGAGAGCAGAGACAGGGGAAGGACAGAGGGTGAGAGAGAATCCCAAAGCCAACTCCTTGTTGAGCAGAGAGCCTGAAGTGGGGCTTGGTCCCCGGACCCTGAGATCCTGACCGGAGACGAAATCAAGTCAGCTGCTTAACCAACAGAGCCACCCAAATGCCCCTAAATATATTATATTTTATCAACATTAAACCAGCACTAGGATAAAATACTGTAGTGAAGTTTCTTTATAATTGAAATATGACTGACATAGCTCTTTTGAAATAGTTATTCTTAAGGTTGCCTTTGATTTTTTTCCCCATGGTTTAACATCCTCAAATAGGTCTTCATCTTGCAAAAATCTGTACATAATACATACTGATGAAAGAAAATGTATCAACTAAGCAGATTGTTCTGTGATGGCTTGGACTATCAGACATTTGCAAGTTAAATTCAATATTACTGTATAAATTTAAAGAACTAACTGAAATTAACATAATTTATTTGTTCCGTTAGTGAATAACCAAAATTTTAAAGTTCTTCAAGCTATTTTATACGCTTATTAGGATAATTATAATTATTCATTTTTATTTAAAAATTAAACAACGTTAAGCATACAGTGTTTGCTGAATATAAAAATATATATCATTGAATTATAAATGATTTTGCCTCCAGCTGCCAACTTGAAATGCCACATATTTCACTGATCTTCATTATTTCATGTGATGTTGAACCATTTGTGGTCCTTGTGCTGCCATATGAGAAACAGCAATATTCATCAACCCTTTATGCTTCTTGAAGCAGAAGGTGTTATTTCATTTGTGAGCTCGTTTTGTAATATAAACTGATTGAACCTCTTTTATTTTTCTTTGTAACTTTAAATGATGGTAATCGGTCAGAAGTCCCCAGTGAGGGTGTTTATTCGTTTTCTCTGTGGTAGTAGACCACAAGCTCAGTGAGGGTGAGCAGTAAGTTTTTCTTATTTACCATTATATTCTTAGCACTTAACACAATGCATGGTTAACATGAATGAATGCATTTATTTTCAATTTCTTTCTTTACTTTTTTGGATATAATTATTAATTTAAATGGCCTACCCCTGTGTTCTCATCACAACTTGGTACTTGAGGCTGTCAGAGGAACGTTAATACATGTTGCCCCCGTCAGAGGCCTTCCATTTAACTGAAGTTACAGATTAAGGAATATCAATCAGCAGAAAACATTATATAATTAAGATCCTACTAGAATATTGATTGCAAAGTATAAATCATGTAGATATTCATAAAAGAGGGCCTTCCAAAGAAAAGCAGAATCATGGAAACGATAGTTGGATGAATCTCAGAGAAGAAGTATTTGCAATAAACAGGTTGCTTAACATATGAATGGAACAAGATATTAAGGGCTTGAGGAAGGAAAGATCATAAAGCATTGGAGGGGCTTGGAGGACCCAGGGTTCATTAAAAACAAAAAGAAGATGTTTGGGGAATTGAATGGCATTTGTTTCTAGATAATAAAGGATTCTGAAAGGCAGGTTAAGTATATTTTACTTTGGGGAGAAAAAAAAAAGAATTAATGAATATTTGTGAGGAAAAGAAACAGCTAATGGTATATTGCAGTAGCTTATAAATTGGATGCACTGAAATATAGTGTAAGATTGAATGAGTGAAGACCTGGATTTAGGTGGAGGTAGCAGGGGTGAAGGCAAGAAGAAGATGGAGTGATTGATTTTAGATAAGTAAACAGAAGAGGCAAACTACAACCAAGCTGTCAAATTTGGATAAAGGAATGAATTGAGGTGCTCTAGGCAGAGGTAGGGAAATTGAAAGATGAGGGTTGGTTTTGACACACAAAATTTGAGATAGTAGCCACGTAGTTAAATGGAAATGTCCCAAAGAATAAGGAAGTTACTCAGACTATATCATGTGAAATAATTTCCCTGTCCCACCTTTTATATCAAATATACATACATGTTCACACCATTTGTTCTTTTTAATTGTGCCTGTTTCTTCTAGAACATTTTCATCTTACAGGATTTAGTTTTCACAAACTCTCATTTTTGTAATTTATTTTATAAATGCCTAAGTACTTCAGTGGGCTAGTGCAGATATCAAGAAGAGTGAAATGTTATGCAGTCATTTTAATACAAAATTACCTATTTGAGAAAGACATAAAGTTTCCTTTCCTTTAAAATGGGGATGATAATTCTTGCCCTACCTAGCTAGGAGGGTTGTTGTAAGGATCAGAAGAGATGATGGGTATGAAAGCTCTTTGAAAACTAAAATCCTTTACAAATGCAAGCTATCATCATCGTGATTATACAGTGCCCTCTATATGAACCTGAAACAATTTTCAATTTTCATCTATCATGTCACTCTTCTAATTCCTGTAGAGCATGTCCCACAAGATTTTTATCATAGGACTCTATTTTAATCAACGACAATGCATTTTCATGAAAGCATAATATTGTTTCTATAATAGATATTCTTTGAACTCTGGATGAAGACTAATACACATTTCAAGGACCATTATACTTCTGAGAATTTTTTCCTATCTCTTTCATTTTATAGCTTCCTTTTCCCCGTATTACATGGGTGCAATAAAATGACTTCATCAGGTAAAGTATCCTATAAAAACTTAACCGTCAGTCCCATCCTCTCTTCCCCTAACTTCATGTCTTCCCACTCTCTGAGTTTGGGTTCTCTAATAAGCACTCCCCATGGGCTTTACCCATTGGCACTGGTCCGGCCTAGTGATCAAACCAGACATTGAAGGTGTAGAAACACAATGCTGTGAGTCTCAGGATTTAGTGCAATTGGGTTTGAGGCTTGGTGCCAACCCAAAAACTGTTGTGTTGAAGAGAGTTCTGATTTTTCTTAACTTTCTCTATGTTTTTGTCTGTTTATCAAATTAGAACAGCCCCGATGCTTGCAATTCTGAAGGGCTTCTCTCTAGCTTCCTAGACCCCGGGAGGAATAGCCACATGGTTCTGGACCATTGCTTAGCTTCTGTCGTCATTCTTTGATAGCCCTTTTCTGGAATCTTCCCCATGTCCTCTCCTCATGATTGATTCTCTTTATGTCAGAACTTGACCAAACAGTTCTAAGTTAACGAAGCCCCTTGGCCTCACCATTGTGGCTCTGCTAGCTGTACCTGCCAGGGCCAGGTCTACGGTGTTAGATAAACCTCAGATATCCTACGCTGCATCTGTAAGGTGGCCTGGGCATGGCCCTGAGCTTGACTGCTCACCTTCCTCATCTAAGTTTATTAGCCAGTTCCATCATGCTTTGTATCTGGGAGGGCATTCACGTCCAGAACAAGAAGCCACATTCTTCCCATCGTATCATTCTGCTGCTTCACAATATGCCCTTATTATATTTCACCCGGATGACGTTAACTCTCCTTTTTAGAAAAGGAAACCTCCTCTCCTTTAGAAAGTTAACTCTAACTTTCTTTTTTTTTCTTGGCACTTACACAAGAAGTGCACAAACATCCACTTAGGGAAGAGGGCACCCTGTCAGAACTGGGTCTTTTCTGATACTTGGATTAGGTCACCAAGTCACTGCAGATTTATAGTGGAAAGAGAAACACTACACTTGAGAATTTGCTATAATTGCCAGAAGCACCAAACCTGTAATTACCGTTGCCACTCTGGGAACTTCAAGTGAAGCCTCCATAGTTAGCCTTTGCCCTTAACCATCCTGATTTTCCTGCCATATTTTTCTACTTTTGCTTTTGTTAGAATTTATAGTAGAAATAGAAATTTAAGAATCCAGCTGAAGATTCCTAGAGTCGTACAAAGAATGTATTTTTAAAATTTCTTTGATGCCTAATGTGCAACAACAGAGTGCAGAGAAATGTAATTGGTGCCAATATAATTAGTCGATTATTTTAATAAAAGTAAGAGAGAGGGCAGCCCTGGTGGCTCAGCGGTTTAGCGCTGCCTTTGGCCCAGGGCGAAATCCTGGAGACCCAGGATCGAGTCCTGCATTGGCTCCCTGCATGGAGCCTGCTTCTCCCTCTGCCTGTGTCTCTGCCTCTCTCTCTCTGTCTGTGCCTCTCATGAATAAATAAATAAATAAAAATTTTAAAAAAAAGAACTTAAAATAAAATAAAAGAGAGTTGATTAACACTTTCACTGTTTGAGCTCATGATGTAAGTAAGGCATGTAGCACTTTAAAAAAAAAAAAAGGTTATTTATTTGAGAGAGAGAGAGCATGAAAGAGGGGAAGAGGAAGAGAGAATCCCAAGTGGACTCCATGATGAGCACAGAGCCCGACTTGGGGCTTGATCTCATGACCCTGAAATCAAGATCTGTGTGAAACCAAGATTTGGTTGCTTAACTGAGTGAGCCACCCAGGGGCCCTAATGTAGGGCTTTCTAATTTAGCATTTCAGTGTAGCTCCACCAAGTAGGTATAATCTTTACTCCATTTAAAAAAATGTGGACCTTAATGGGCACTGCAGATGAGGACACTGGAGGTCAGAGAGCTCACAGGTTTGCCTAATTCAGCAACTGAGGACTGTCACATGGCAATACCATACTCCTGAGTTCCATGGAGAGATTCCTACCCCTTGGTGACCACTTCCTTGCTTAGATTTCTCCCTTAGCTCCACTTCGTTTTCAGAGGAAGTGACAAAGGAGAGTCACAAGGCCTTTTATTAGATCCTGCCATCCGAGCACTCATTTCCCTTCTTACCTTCCTGTGCTTCATCCGCTCTGAGCCTCTTGTACAGCCATCATATCCTGTCCCTCCCTTCTACCTGGGTAACTGAGGCCTGTTTTGGGGGCCGGATCCATTGGGAAGGCTTATGTGTGGTGTGAGTTGGCCTCAGTCAACATCTTGTGCAATCTCTGTTTGAGCCATTAGTATCAACTCTGGTTGCCTTTGATTAAGCTTATGCAGGTACAGACTGCCTCTTTCGTTTTTGTTTCCTCTTTTTCTTCATTTATAAAATAAATATAATAATAGCTACCTTGTAGATTTATTGGGAGGATTAGAGGTAATGTATGTAAGTAAAGTAACTAACAGTGCCAGAGACATGGTAATAAAACTAACAATAACTCATATTTATTAAACTCATTTTCTGTGTGCCAGGTACTATGGTAGGCATTTAACGTGTATTATCTGTAATTCTTATGTAATGATTTTATTCAATGGCCTGAACTCAAAGCCAGAATAAGCAGAAAGCACTTTTACTTTTTCTCTTCAACAGTGTTATCAAATCTTATGACCCTGCAACTTGATACATGTTAGGCAGAGGCCATAGTTTCAGACTATCAGTTATAAACACAAGTTAATTTCAATAATTAACATTTATTTTCTGTCATTAAAATTTCTAAGCTATTCTTAATGCAAATGAAATTCAAAATGTCTCCCTCTCCCTCAGCTGAGGCCTGACACCGGCTCTTGCCCTGCATTTCAGAATAGTGTTGGACTTGACTGGGATTTTTCTAGTCCCTCTCAGTAAGCAGTGCCTCTGTCATTGGCAGGAGCTGGCTGCATTGTGGGCTGTGCTGGTAGGCCCTTTAGAGCCCTGCCTTTCCGCCTGTGCCACCACTACCTGGGACCCCAGCTTTTGGACAAGGGATGGAAGCGGTCTAGCTCTCACCCAGAGCCAGCACACAGCAGCCAATCCCACAGCCCCCTTTTGCCCGGTTCTCCTACTTTGGCAGGTGGTTCTTCTCAGGAGATCCCATAAAGATAGCGGATTACATTCTGTGGTATACCCTGAGCTCACAGGAGGTGCAAGCATTCTTGTCGTGTCAGGAATCAGGATATAGATCTGTCTGTCTTTCTGCTGTCCTCTCCGCTTGCTCTGCTTGTGTCGACTGTGCCAGTCAGCATCCTGCTTTCTCCATTCTCCAGGAGAGAAAGGGACAGGTGTCAATGTTCACAAGTGCCTCCAAACTCCAGGTGCCACATGTCAGCCCCTTGCAGACCTTCTTCACGGTGGTCATGCAGCAGTAGGCCTCTGCATTTGTGCAGTTCCCAAGCCTGTGATCCGAATACTGCTAGTCTTTTGTCTCAGAAGTGCCCTACTCACTACTCTGAGATCTCCTAGCTCTGGACATCTGAGATCTCATACCCTTGGTCACGTATGTGGAATGTGGGTGCACGAGAGGAGATAAGCCAAAACCCCTCCCTTAGATAACGTCTCACTGCCTCCATGACTTGCCCTTAATGCACTCCATAATTCTGCTCTTGACAGGCCAGGTGAGGTGTCATGTCAGTGGCCAGTTAGGCTGCTTGTTAGGAAACCCTAGGAGAGGTAGGAGCAGCTGCTCTTCACTATCTTTTCTCTTGTTCACCATTTAGGGCTTTAGCTGAAATATTTGAAACAACAGAAAAAGCCCTGCTCCACACCTTTGTATATCTAAAGCACTCATTTACATCTGAAAAAACCATGATTCTAGAAGGCAGGTTATCTTTCCTCTGGCCACCAAACTTATTTAGTGAAAGTCCAAACCTCATTTGTATCAGGTTAGTGTAATCCCAAACTGACTGCTCTGTTCACTGTACTGTTTACTTCAGAATGTGATTTTTCAATTGTAAATGGTTACCAAAGGCACCTCTAAGTTGAGATAGACAGCGATGGCACTCTTTGGGATTTATTTAGATAACTTACAATGTAAAATGGAGGTTTGATACTGTAGACGTAACAAGGGTTATCCAACTTAATTGACTCTTGTATTTGTGCTGGTAACTATTGGTAATTTCCCGCCAGTTAAAGAAATCTTTGATGGAGCTAAAGCAGCGCCTAGCTCATTGTGAGAATTCCATAAATACTTGTTAAATGAAAGACTGTAGGAATCCAAACTCAGCTGATACAACTACTCCTAGCAAATGGTGGCCAGTGTTGAGCTCTGTTGAGTGGTTTGATTGTGTAGGTCTCCCTGTTATTCATCCATCCATCATCAACCCTTATGTTCAAGAAAATGTCTTTAGCATTTTTATTGGATGACTGCATGTCTCTTACATGCAACTAGGAGAAATACCCGGCTCTCAAAAGAAGCCTGATTGTGTCAGAGTTGAAAATTTAATCAGAAAGAACCAATTTAAAAGAGCTAAGTTGTAGCAAAATCTAGAGAATTCTAACTTTGAATAGAATCCTTTCCTGCTTCATGATAGCCTCAACTTTCTTTCAGCTTTTAAGTGAAAAAATACTGGCAAATGGCCACTGAAGAATAGCGTAATACTGTACAATAGTTATTCTTTTTCCCTCAATGTTCAGATGGGAAGAAAATCTGGATAAATCTCAGGGATGTTTTTAGGAATTTTAGAAACTGTTCTCTCGGGTTAATTTATTAAAGATCAATTAGTAAAAATGCCATTGGAAATGTTTAGTCCTTTTCTTATAGATATTATTTATTTATAGAGAGAACCTATTGAAGAGATGTACATATAAAATTATGTGTGAAAAACAGAAATATTAAAAACAGCTATAGCTATTTTATATGATCTGATATTTTTGCACTTAATACCACATATCAGACACTTAAAAATATATTTCCATATATGAGATTCTTCAAAATGTAAAACTATAGTGAGAGAAAGCTCATCAGTAGTTGCATGAGAGGGAGAGGATTGACTGCAAAGGAGCACAAGAAACTTTCAGGAGTTGAAAATGTTCTATATCTTGATTGTGGTGGTGGTTACATGAATATTTTCCACTTCCCAAATGTATCAAATAGTATACATCAAATAATATAGTGGGCGAATCTTTTGTATCTACATTATTGTTCAATAAACCTGGGGAAGAGAAAAAGAAAAAAATATTTATTATTGAATTTAGATTTTCATTTTTATTTATTTTTCTGATAAATTGAATAGGACCATGGTAAATATTCTACTTTAATTATGTTCTACATGGCATAATAAAATATTAAGTTTCAAATGATCTTAAGCACCATTTAGTGTAATCCTTCCTTCCTTCATTCACTCTTCACTCTTCATTCACTCTTCACTTAGTCGCTTGTTGCTGGATACATTAAGTCAAGGCATAATGCTTGCCTTGGGGAAGTGTATTAGTTCTTATCTATTACTGTGTAACAAATTGCCCCCAAATTTAGTAACTTAAAACAACACACATTTATCACATCACAGTTTCTGTGAGTCAGAAATCCAGACACGGCTTATCTGGGTCTTCTGTTCTAAGATGTCTTACAAGGCTGCAATCACAATGTCAACCAGGCCTGGGATCTCATCTAAAAGCTCAAGTGGTAAAAGGTGTGCTTCCTAACTCACTAACGTTGCTGTTGGCTGAATACAGTACATGGAGTGCTGTTCACCTCGGCCTCAGTTACGTGCTGGCTGCTGCTGGAAAGCCGCTCTCATTTCCTTGTCAAGTGACCCCTTCCAATATGACCCCTTCATCAATGAGTGCAGACAGAGAAGATAATAGAGTCAGCTTGGAAGATAAAGTCACAACCTTTTATAACTTAAACACAGAAATGATATCCCCTCAACATGGTCACATACCCTTGGTTAGAGAGAAGTTTTTTGGGGCACTTGGATGGTTAGTGGTTGAGCGTCTGCCTTTGGCTCAAGGAGTAATCCCAGGGTCCTGGAATCAAGTCCAGCATCAGGCTTCCAACAGGGGAGCCTTCTCCTTCTGCCTCTGTCTCCTCTGCCTCTTTCTCTGTGTGTCTCTCATGAATAAATACACAAAATCTTAACAACAACAACAAAAAAAAAAAAAAGAGAAAGAAAGAATTTACTCATTAGAACTAACAAGGACATCGATCCTAGGAGGCAGGTATCATTGTCAGACATCTTAAAAACTGTTTCCCACAGGAGCCTCGTTGATTCAACTATTGGGCTTAATCCGTCAAGGAATCACTCAGCAGGTGCTTTAATTCTTTTTATTTTACAGAAAAGTACATACATAAGAGTGCAGGCTTTATAACCAGACTCTTTAACTTCTGCTTCTATGACTTCTAGTCAGAGAGCTGGAAATTTATTAAAAAATTATTAAAAATTAGTTCCCTCACCATAAAATGGTACATGCATGATGATCAAGTCACTGTGAAAATTAAACACAATAATGAAAGTAAAGTTCCGAGCACGGTATCTGGCAAATAGCAGGCATTCAATAAAGGTTATAACTATATTTTTTCTATTATCCTTGTACAAATCTTATTCCTGACCTGAAATCTACATCTCTGAAACTTCTTCCTTGTTGAATTTAGGTGAAAAACTTGGGGCTTACTAATCAAGTGATATTCACTTCCAAATGCAAGCCCTGCCTTTAATTTACATCGAAAGACAATGCACGTGCTCCCTTTGTATTCTCTCCTCCCCTGCATGTTCCAAGCTTCTCAGTTTCCAGAAATGTTCCCTGCATAACGTGATCGCAAGGCCTCCAAAGCATGTATTCTGGATACACTTGCTAGGTTATAAATCATCACACAAACCTGAATAAGCATAAAACAAGTCAATCATCCAGAAGAAAATTTTTCCACTGAAGATAATCCATAGATGCTATTCTTACCTCAAGTTAATTCATAAGCATCCTGACCTAGGCCCTAATCTAGATGCGTATAACCAGGTCAAACATCTTTCTCAAGGCTTGCTGAATTTGTGAACAGTTAGTATAGTTATTGCAAACATTAATATCAAAGCATAAGGGAAGTATTTTAATTGATAAATAACAAATCTATGTACAACAAAGCAATAACTACATAAAAGGAATATATTTACAACAAAAAAATACATTTACTTCTTAAACTGCTTAGCTAACTTCCAAATTAACACATGATCCTATTAAGAATTCAATATTTTTTTTAGAACAAGAGCATTTTAGCAAGTGACCTATAAATTAAGGTTAGTATCTTTAAATATGATGTTACATATCAATTGTATTTCAGTAAAAAAATTAAAAGGGAAAAGATTAATACACTTAAACTTAACATCCCTGAGAAAAAGTGTTTGAGGTAACATTCTTGCAGTAATTAATTTTAAGTGTTTCATCATTGATATTTGTCATTCTTGGAATTTTTATTTCATAATCAGCTTCAAAAAGGGAAGATGATGCATTTAAATAAAATAATTTATCCTCATATGAATGTTCTCTATAAATAGATTCTACCTTAGGATACAACATGCACTTTTAGCTTCTTTGATATTTATAAGGATTATTGGTGATCATGTTAATATTGTTAATATGTTAAATGTTATTCAACAGAAAACTAATAAAATGTCATTATTTGAATTTCTGTTGTAAAGAAAAATGCAGGTGCTGCTGATGAATTATTTCATTTATAGATTAAATTTAAGTTTTTTTTAGAACTAGTTATATTGACATTTCTTCTTCAAAAAGAAAACAAGTATAAATACTTGGTCATAGGAATCCTCACGTATTTTCAGCTTCAAATCCCAAGTTATTGAAAATAACTCCAAAAATTTGTTGAAAAAATACATAGAAAATTTTATTTATTTATTATTTATTTATTTATTTATTTATTTATTTTTATTAAATATTTTATTTATTTATTCACGATAGACATATATATAGAGAGAGAGGCAGAGACACAGGCAGAGGGAGAAGCAGACTCCATGCCAGGGGCCTGACGCGGTACTCGATCCCGGGACTCCAGGATCGCGCCCTGGGGCCAAAGGTAGTCGTCAAATCTCTGAGCCACCCAGAGATTCCCCTGAAAATTATATTTTTCAATGTTTTCATTCTACCTTTTTGTTGGAAATGCAGCAGTGGTTGCAGTGGAAATAAAATATGACAACAAAGACAGAATCAAAGAATGCATAAAGCTTAATTTCCATGGGCATGGTCATTAAATAAATACTGGTATTCCAATAGAAAAAGTGGGGTTATGATAACAGTCGATAAGAATGCATTATATGGGGACAGTGGTTGTGGGTTATGATTTTTATTTTCTTCAATGATGCTGAATGCTTTGCCAGAAACATGTATTGCTTTAACAAGCAGAATTGAATAATGTTGATCTTTCCATTAAAAATATATTTTGTGCTAAATCTGTGAACCAAAATAAAAACGAACTTAGTTTCATTATGTTTCTTAAGGAGAATAATTAGAAAATGCTATTATTTTTTTAAAGTAGTACTTTCTATTTTCTTTGTGTACTTCTAAGAATTGTTCACTTAGGGAAAAATTAATTAATTAATTAAATTTAAAATAAATTAATTAAATTAAAATAAATTTATTTATTAAATTAAAATAAATTTTTTTAATTTAAATTTATTCACCAGAAGCCCTGTTCAGAGATATCTGCCTAGGCTTGGGCAAACTTTTCTTTTTAAAAAAGATTTTATTTATTTATTTTGACAGAGAGATAGAGAGCAAAAGCAGAGGGAGCAGCAGGCTCACTGCTGAGCAGAGAGCCAGACACAAGGCTTGCTCTCAGGACCCTGGGATCATGACCTGAGCCAAAGGCAGGCACTTAACCACCAAGCCATCCAGGGGCCCCAGGGAAAAATGTATTTAGACCTACTTTTTTCTTTTTGTGGAAATCCTTTGTATATAATGGTGAATTATCAAAGAAAGTATATTTTGTTATTAAGTCATTAAAATTCAAAGTCAAAATATTTGTAGATTTATCCTAAGTAATTAAGCATCATACTTATATTTTGTGAAGATTTCATTATACCATATTGATAAGCATTGTATACTTATAACTATAAAAAAAATCTGAGCAAGCTGTTAAATGCTTTTGTTTGGTGACACATTTTATTCAAAGAATAAGAAATAATCTCTTTCTCTGCAATTCAGTTTTAGGGGTCACTTTTAGACTTGCATTAATATTGAGCAGTGATAAAGGTGGAGTTTTTTGCTCTAAGTACCTTCATTATCTTATTGCTAAGTCATCTGACTCATGTTAAATGAAATATATAAAGAATCATGAGGTACCGAAACTATGTTCCTGTACTTTGCTTTCAATTTCAATTTCATGCCTATTTTGATGAAACTGTGAAAGTAAGTTAGAGTTAAATAATTATTAAAATCACCATTAGACCATTTGTAAGCTATCATTTTCAAAAAGAACACTCATGAATATTACTGTGCTAGTTAAAATCTAACTATTTAAAACTATTCAATAATTATAGATTATCTATGCCTTGTTTATTTATTTATTTATTTATTTATTTATTTATTTATTTATTTATTTATTATTCATTCATTCTTTTTTCCTTTTGTGTGGATAAACTATACCTGAAATTTATTATTTAATTTTGTATGATGACTTCTTTTAGAAAATACTGTCATGTATTTGAAATGAAGCTTGTCTAAAAAAGCATTTATATAGATCTTAGAAAAAAAGTTTTTTTAAGGATTTTAAGTAATCTCTACACCCAACTTGGGGCTTGAACTTACAACCCCAAGATCAAGCATCTCATGCTCTAGCAACTGAGCCAGCCAGGCACCTGTAATCCCTAGTTCTTAGAAGTTGATTGAATTTTAGGTCTGCATTTAATATTTCAACCAGCAATTTATTTTGCTTTAAAAATCTGGAAAAATAAAGTTGATTTTTGCCTTTTAACGTATAACCATCTGAAATAGTTTCATTCATTCACTCATTCATTTTTTAGTCCATTCAATAAACATTAAACATAACCAGGGATCCAAGCACTTGCAGACCAGAAGGGGAAATAACAGGCAGATGTGAGTACACACAAACAAAGAATGAAAATTCCTTTGATATAGATATTTTGATATTACCTATATTTGAAATGCCTAGTTCTCTCTCTCTCTCTCTCTCTCTCTTTTTATTGCAAAAATATAACTGAATCTCAGTGTTACCTTAGTTTCAGGTGTACATGTAGTGATTTGACAACTCTATATGTTATGCTGTGCTCACAAGTGTAGCTCCATCTGTCAGCACACAACACTATTAGAGTACCACTGACTCTGTTCCCTGTGCTGGACCTTTCATCCTCATCACTTACTGATTTCATTACTGGAAATCTGTATCTGCCACTCCCCTTCATCCATTTTGCCCATCCACCCACTCACCACCCCTTTGGCCATCATCTTATTTGTTCTTTATTTATAGGTCTGTCTGTTTTATTTTATTTTTTTAGATTCCACATATACAGAATATCATATATTTGTTTTTTTGTGTGTGTCTGCCTTACTTAACTTAGCATAATACTCTAGGTACTACCATATTGTTGCAAATGGCAAGGTCTCATTTTTTTAAGACTGATATGTCATTGTGTCTATACGCCACATTTTCTTTATCCATTTATCTGTGGATGGACATTTAGGTTGCTTCCTTATGTTAGCTCTTGTAAATAATGCTGCAATAAACATAGCGGTGCATATGTCTTTAGAATTAGTGTTTTAATTTTTTTTTTAGTACTTAGTTGTGGAATTACTGAATCATATGGTATTTCTATTTTTAACTTTTTGAAGAACCTCCATACTGTTTTTTACAGTGAATGTCCCAATATACATTCTTACCATCACAAGCGTTCCTTTTTCTCCACATCATTCTTATCTTTTTGATACTAGCTAAGTCTGACTGGTATAACGTGATATATCATTGAAGTTTTGATTTGCATCCATTATTCTTTATTAACAGAGAATAGCAACTCAGAAACTTACATACACTTATTATATGTATTTTTAAAGTTTGTCATTAAGCTTTTTAGAGTTTTATGAAACATGGTTTAAAAACTATCACTTAGAAAAAAATTGGTCCTGTTAGGATTACTGAGATTGTCTTCTGTTTTTGTCTATAATCAAGCCATATGTGGCCTATTATCTAATATGTAAATTTATTTCCTTTAAGCATTTACCTTACAGCACACAAAGATGTCTACCTCCTAATCCCCAGCACCTGTGAATAGGTTACTTGGCATGGCAGAGGGACTTTGCTGATGTGATTAAGGATCTGGAAATGACAGATAGTCCCAGATTATCCAGTTGGGCCCAGTGTAATCACAGGGTTCTTATGAGAGGGAAGGAAGATCAAAGGTGGAAGAAGATGGGATGCAGAAGCAGAGGTTGGAATGATATACTTTGAAAATGGAGGAAGGGGCTCCAGCCAGGGAATGTGGACGGCCTCTCCAGGGTGTAAAAGGCAAGGAACAGAATTGTCCTCAGAGCCTCCAGAGGGAATGCAGTACTGTCTGTACCTCAATTTTAGCCCCCAGAAGACTTGACTTGGGCTTTTGACCCCCAGAATTATAGAGAATAAATTTGTGAGTATTTAAAAAGATTTTATTTATTTGAGAGAGAGAGAGAGAGAGAGAGAGAGAGAGCGCACATGCACAGGAACAAGGGTTGGGGCAGAGAGAGAAGCAGACTCCCCACTGAGCAGGAAGCTTGACATGGGACTCAATCCTAGGACCCTGAGATCATGACCTGAACCAAAGGGAGGTGCTTAATGAGCCACTAGGCGCCCCTAAATGTGTGTTGTTTTAAGTTACCCAGTTTGTGATGATTTGTTACATAGCAGCAATAGGAGACTAATGAAAACCTGCATAGCAGTAACCCTTCAAATGGCCCCCTTTAAAAAAATTAATAAAAATCCTAGGTTCATTCACCAGATGAATCATTGAAGAGATGCTTATTTATTAGAGCAGAATGTGAAACCTTTTTATTATTTCCAGGGAAACATAGGTAGGATAGCTGCAAATTCTACCCATCAAGTCAAATAAGTCTTCAAGGGTGGCAAAGCCACATAAAAGCAGGTGCTGGTGTAGCCTAGGCCAGAGCCACTACATTTACTGATTTTCATACTTTCTTTTTAATGGAGACTCCAGATACCACAGGAATTTTAAGAAACAACATAAAAGTAAAATATTTGAATGTGAATACTTTAGATGCTTCCTTGACTGTCACACATTCCAAGAGAGCCTCTCCTGGTAATAATCTGTGTGGTGCTGTTACTATATCAATTGCAGACAAGCAGAAAGCTGAACCCTTTATTGCTCCTTCTGTTTTCTGGGAGTATTTGGTATTAGACTGACCTATAGTCTATTTTACAGGGGAGGGGAAAAAGCTGTAATAACTTCTGTGCCATTATTTTTGAAACTCTAGAGTTCATTAAAACTCTCTTTGGCTTTCTTCACTGCCATCTTTCTTCCTTCTTATGAATTATTCAAGGCAGATTTCAGTTGAGGTAAATAGTTTGATTTGAAGGTTTTTGTATCTGGATTTAGATGCAACAAGAAGTGTTAAATGCTCAGAATTTTAAGTGTACAGAATGGCATAGACTCAGCTATTAAGATGGAAGACATTTGCTGTTAACGCTCTGGGGCTGCTGTTTGCGACTTCAGCTTGGTACTATTTGTCATTCTGAAGTAGGTAGGCATTATGATGCCTGTGGTATAAATCAGACTTTACAGAATTCTTGGTCCCCAAGCACTTTGAACATTCTAATCCACTTCTCAGTTTACAGAACATGTTTTGATTTTACAAGGTAAAGTTTCCCTTTTTTATTTAACCTTGCCAATGCATTATTAATCTCTATTATTTTTCAGGTAATATATACCAAACAACAAACAAAAAAACACACATTAGCCTGCATGTTTCTCTTGGATAAAATGAGGTTGTAAGTTTTGAGTTCTTCTTTCAACAAATAATGTGAAAGCTAAGAGGACCTAGGAAACATTTCATTTTTATATAACTCAAGGTAAGCCTGATTTTTTTCTTTCATAGTAGTCATCTCTTCCTTGGATTCTGTGTCTTATTTTTAACTTTTAAACACTTAGCTCGTGGAGTTTACATACCTGAAAAACTGATATATGTAACACATGGCTGGAAACTACATTGCTTTGGAAATAATGGGCAGAATTGGTTGAGTGCAACGTAGCACATTTAAAAACCAATCCAAGGAAATCTTATTATAGTTCTGTCGTCTGCTAAAATTCACTTCTCTAATGTCAGTTTCTGTTAAAGCAGTCTACATAAAATTATGTTCATGAAATTATGTCCAGGTGGTACTGCTTTTAGGCAAAGTGTTTTATTCACATACTCTGCTCTAACATGATTTTTTTAGCAGCAGGAGTTCCATTTACTAAAGAATGATAAGAACTAATATTTAATAATTACTGTGCGCTAGAGTGTGTGCTAGGTACTTTACATGAATCATCCATGGGAACGCTCACAGTAACCCTATGATATAGTTTTTGTAGCATCCCATCCTATACCTAGAAAGTTACTTGCAGAGCACAGTCTTGAATCAGTCTGTCTGACATCAAAGTCCATGCTCTTCAGTACTCGGCTAGTGATTACAAATTCAAACGTGTAAGAACATAGATTTATGAAGTTACCCAGTATAATGAATGAATTTAAATCCATTTACATTAAAAATATACACTGGACTGGACAGCTTTGTTAACGTGTTTGTGGACTGTTTTCAGCTTTCAGCCTCCGGTTTCAAACTCTACAGAAAGCTACACTGCTTTCAAAGGCATTAGTTTATGTACATAATTATTCTTTTATTCATTTCAATTTATTCAGGTTTTATCAGAGACTGTAAGTGTGCAAACGGCAGAACTACAGTGTCATAATTACTCTTGCGTGCCAGATACCTACCCATTTACCCGGTCATGTGGTCTGTCTGGTGTCAGGACAAAAGAAGGAGCTTCCTGTCTGAGTCTGGGGGAGATACAGAAATAAGAAGACTGTTCAGACTCAAAAGTCAAGGGGAAAGTTGAGTTCTGAGGAGGGACATAAATTAAAGGGGCTAGAAGAATGTATTAAGATCCAGCCTACAGCACCAGTGGTCTTATGGCTATGAATATGAGAGAGATGGCAGCTGCTGAAGGGAGCTAGGCAATACTTCTAACACCAGCCTTGTATTTGGTCTGCAATTGTACAAGACATATTTTAAGGCAGACTTAGGTCATTTTTAAGGGATGTGGGATGAAGTGTATGCCAGTACTACACATAAAACTTTTTTTTGTTTATCCATGAGAGAGAGGCAGAGACACAGGCAGAGGGAGTATCAGGCTCTACATGGGGAACCCCATGCGGGACTCGATCCTGGGACCTCAGGACCACGCCCCGAGCCAAAGGCAGATGCTCAACCACCAAGCTACCCAGGCATCCCTCCATATAAAACTTAAAGATAAAATGTTTAAACCCTGTAAGAAAAAGCTATGGAGGTACCATTGATTTAAGTTCTCTGAAGGGATTTTCATTCTTTAAATGTTAACTAATGGAGAAGGGTGAGAAAATATTTACTATTTGTCTGATTGTTTAAGGAAATATATTTTCATGAATTAGTAAAATTCTTCTGGATATATGCAATTAAGCTATTCCTTCTCAAAAATCTGTAATAGCTCATCTTAGTTGTAATAGCCATCCTTTAATTTGATAAGTTATTTAAGTTCTCTGATGCTTAATTTTCATGAAGTCGGGTGTGTGACTTTTATACTTCTTTCCAATGGATATGCAGATAAAATATGAAACTTGCTAATCACTGAGATTGTGTGCTTAATCAAAACCCTGTCATCTCCCATCCAAGTACTAACCAGGCCCGACCCTGCTTAGCTTCCGAGATCAGACGAGATCGGGCGCGTTCAGGGTGGTATGGCCTCTTCGCCGATGACATGATACTCTACATAGAAAACCCAAAAGCCTCCACCCCAAGATTGCTAGAACTCATACAGCAATTTGGTAGCGTGGCAGGATACAAAATCAATGCCCAGAAATCAATGGCATTTCTATACACTAACAATGAGACTGAAGAAAGAGAAATTAAGGAGTCAATCCCATTTACAATTGCACCCAAAAGCATAAGATACCTAGGAATAAACCTAACCAAAGAGGTAAAAGATCTATACCCTAAAAACTATAGAACACTTCTGAAAGAAATTGAGGAAGACACAAAGAGATGGAAAAATATTCCATGCTCATGGATTGGCAGAATTAATATTGTAAAAATGTCAATGTTACCCAGGGCAATTTACACGTTTAATGCAATCCCTATCAAAATACCATGGACTTTCTTCAGAGAGTTAGAACAAATTATTTTAAGATTTGTGTGGAATCAGAAAAGACCCCGAATAGCCAGGGGAATTTTAAAAAAGAAAACCATATCTGGGGGCATCACAATGCCAGATTTCAGGTTGTACTACAAAGCTGTGGTCATCAAGACAGTGTGGTACTGGCACAAAAACAGACACATAGATCAATGGAACAGAATAGAGAACCCAGAAGTGGACCCTGAAATGTGCGGTCATCTAATATTCGATAAAGGAGGAAAGACTATCCATTGGAAGAAAGACAGTCTCTTCAATAAATGGTGCTGGGAAAATTGGGCATCCACATGCAGAAGAATGAAACTGGACCACTCTCTTTCACCATACACAAAGATAAACTCAAAATGGATGAAAGATCTAAATGTGAGACAAGATTCCATCAAAATCCTAGAGGAGAACACAGGCAACACCCTTTTTGAACTTGGCCACAGTAACTTCTTGCAAGATACATCCACAAAGGCAAAAGAAACAAAAGCAAAAATGAACTATTGGGACTTCATCAAGATAAGAAGCTTTTGCACAGCAAAGGATACAGTCAACAAAACTAAAAGACAACCTACAGAATGGGAGAAGATATTTGCAAATGACATATCAGATAAAGGGCTAGTTTCCAAAATCTATAAAGAACTTATTAAACTCAACACCAAAGAAACAAACAATCCAATCATAAAATGGGCAAAAGACATGAAGAGAAATCTCACAGAGGAAGACATGGACATGGCCAACATGCACATGAGAAAATGCTCTGCATCACTTGCCATCAGGGAAATACAAATCGAAACCACAATGAGATACCACCTCACACCAGTGAGAATGGGGAAAATTAACAAGGCAGGAAACCACAAATTTTGGAGAGGATGTGGAGAAAAGGGAACCCTCTTACACTGTTGGTGGGAATGTGAACTGGTGCAGCCACTCTGGAAAACTGTGTGGAGGTTCCTCAAAGAGTTAAAAATAGACCTGCCCTACGACCCAGCAATTGCACTGTTGGGGATTTACCCCAAAGATTCAGATGCAATGAAACATCGGGACACCTGCACCCCGATGTTTCTATCAGCAATGGCCACAATAGCCAAACTGTGGAAGGAGCCTCGGTGTCCATCGAAAGATGAATGGATAAAGAAGATGTGGTTTATGTATACAATGGAATATTCCTCAGCCATTAGAAACGACAAATACCCACCATTTGCTTCAACGTGGATGGAACTGGAGGGTATTATGCTGAGTGAAATAAGTCAATCGGAGAGGGACAAACAGTGTATGTTCTCATTCATTTGGGGAATATGAATAATGGTGAAAGGGAATATAAAGGAAGGGAGAAGAAATGTTGGGAAATATCAGGAAGGGAGACAGAACATAAAGACTCCTAACTCGGGGAAACGAACTAGGGGTGGTGGAAGGGGAGGAGGGCGGGTGTTGGAGGGGAATGGGTGACGGGCACTGAGGTGGACACTTGATGGGATGAGCACTGGGTGTTTTTCTGTATGTTGGTAAATTGAACACCAATAAAAATTAATTAAAAAAAAAAACAACAACAAACCCTGTCATCTCTAAAATTAAACAGGTCAACAGTCAGTTATGACTTTATTCCTTTATTACTTGGTAACCCTTCCTTTTCCTTCCTTCCTTCCTTCCTTCCTTCCTTCCTTCCTTCCTTCCTTCCTTCCTTCCTTCCTTCTTCTTTCCATTCTATTACCTTCTATTGGTAAATGAACTTCATAAATTTCCTGACTCAGTGGTTGCATATAGGGAAGGCTTACTCACCACCAGGGGTATTTGGAAACCTAAGAGGGAATTCTGGGTTTTCTCCAAAACTAAAAGAATAAAGGGACGTGTTTCTAGTGTTTAGTAGCTAGAGACCAGGGATACTGTTAACCATCTTGTTGTAGATGGGGAAAAATTCTCATGTCAAAGGTCAGTTGCATCCTTTTTGATAAATATTGTAATGGATCATGTCCTTGAAGTTTGAAAAACACTATAATAAAGCTAACTTCTTTTCTGATTAAGATTTTCATTTTAAAAATTTTAATTCCAGAGTAGTTAACATACAGTAGGATTTTAGGATTTTCATTCTTGGTTTGCTCATGTGCTTTCTACCTTAAGTACCTCTCCCAAATACCCTGTTGAAATCCTGTTTGTTTTTTACGGCTCAGCTCAGATCTCCTCTCTTTTTTTGAAGTCACTTTTGTAAATTTCTCACTTTACTCTAACCTCAGAGATCTTCCTACTTCTTGATGGCCTTTATGTAATCTCTCTCTCTTGAACGCAAGTTTGAATAATCTCAAAGCCATAGGCAACTTGAGAAAAATGTTGCTCGCTTTTTCATTTCTGCTTTCCATATCAGATTTGGCAAAGGACCTTGAAAAGAGTCAGAGATAAGGTTTTGTTTTGTTTTATTTATATTGAAGTGATGCTCCTATAGAGAAATAGACAATAAATATTGAAATAAGAATGACTTATCCTCACCCACCAAGACATCACCACGATAAACATGCTTTGAGATAAACTAGCCTGAGATTGCAACCTAACTTTATTCATTTATGATTAATTCACTTCAGGAGCTCCTGTGAAACCTATTCTTTTTTTTTTTTTTTTTGAAACCTCTTCTTTAATATCCTTTATGATTGAATGTGGCTTGAATACATGACTTAAATTTCAGTATATAGACTACCCAATGGCAATAGAGATTTTTCTAGAAATAAAGGTAGCTTTCAGGACTTCTCTAATTTTTTTAAAATTTATAATTAACTGCATACCAGTTGTCTGAAATAAGATCAGGTATCATTGGTCCACTGCCCTAGTTCAAACACAATGAAGGAATCAACATTATCCTGCAGCCTGATGATCTCTGCTTTAAGGGACTGGAAGTACTTGACTCCTGCTAGATGTTGGTTGTAAAGGTAGCTGCTGCCAATATCATTTCTAGAACTTACTTTTGAAACCTACATGCACTTTAAGATTTTCAACTCATCTCACAAGATTCATATTTCCTTTGGGCTATAGTTTTAAAGATAGATAGTTTTGGATGTTAATGTTTTAATAAAAATAGAATTGTTACTTTGAACATACTAGTCTATTTTTGTGGAATATTGTTTGAAACCATGATATGGGTGAAACTATTGTAAATTTTAGTTTAATGATCCACGTGGGTTTTCGTTCTTGTAATGATGATAAGCTAGAAAAAAGATGCAAGAGAATTACGGGTTTTTATTAAATGTGAAGGAAGCAAGATGATTCCGTGCCGTTTAGTGCCTAAAAGAAAAGAGAAAAAAATATGAAAAGTTCAGTTAGCTATATACCATCTGTTTTATTCTAAATTTGGTCCACAGTGTATTGTTTAAGTAAGGACTATCAGATACAGGTTAATGTAACCTTTAGAACATTGGTTTCTGTGCATTCTTAAATGGCTACACAAATAGTATCAAGTTGAATAGCTGAATTAACACTTCTGGGATTCTGTATGAATATTTAAGTGTTATGTATGTATGTGTTGTTTAGGTGCTTATTATTTCTTCTTTCCAGTTAGAGTATGAATTTCTAGGATTTAGGAAGTCCAGTTGCAGTTCCTCTGTGACCTTGGGTTATACACCCATTCTGAAAATCACTTTGGCCATATGAAGTCATGGGTGGTGGTGGTTGTGATGATAAAGGTGGGGATGGTAATGATAGTAAATGAAAAAAAAATTCCCTTACCTTTTTCTTGGTATACTAAATAACATTTGGGAATATCATATTAAGTAAATATATTCAAATATATTCGGGATCAGAAAGTGCTGGGTAAGTGGAAAATAAGAGGTGGCATTTCTGGACATTTTCTTTTGATATAATATCACCATTTTGAATAAACGATTTACACAAACATATGCATACAACCTCTTACCCAGGAACATCAAAACTGAATATTTATTTATTTATTTATTTATTTTTTTTTTTTAAATTTTTATTTTATTTTTAAATTTATGATAGTCACAGAGAGAGAGAGAGATGCAGAGACATAGGCAGAGGGAGAAGCAGGCTCCATGCACCGGGAGCCCGATGTGGGATTCGATCCTGGGTCTCCAGGATCGCGCCCTGGGCCAAAGGCAGGCGCCAAACCGCTGCGCCACCCAGGGATCCCAAAACTGAATATTTAAATTAAGTTTATGTAATCAGGAAACATTTCAACTACCTTGAGCCTAAGAGTTTAAGGCATGTTGAAATAAATAAAATACCAGTGCTTTCTAGAAGCATTATAGAACCTCATATATTCAGCATTTGCTGGAATTTGTCCTTTGTGGCATTGGAAGGAGATGATGGGTGATTATACTGTCAAAGCTTCTAGTTCTCAAATATAATCTTCAAAGGAGTGCTGGGGCAGACATAGAATAATTCTAATAGACTTTAGAAGACCTTGGAATATCCAAAAACAGAGAAGAAAACTTGCATAATAACACAGGAACATTGTCGCTATTGTTTGTTCCTTCTCCCTCCTCCCTTCCCACCTCACTCGTGTGTGTGTGTGTGTATGTGTGTGTGTAGACACACATATGTGCTTTAATATATACATAGGTAATAGAAAAATCATCTTCCACACTATTACTTATATTTGTTTTCCTTGAATGTTATTAATATATATATCAAACTTTATTTTATTCTCTGTTTTAAGTTTTGAAAGCTTCCTCCAACACTTTCCTTTACAAAAAAAAGAAAAAAAGCTTTATTGGGATAGAATTCAGATAGCCAGGTCACTTATTTCAGGGATCCTGGGTGGCTCAGTTGATTAAACGGTCAATTCTTGATTTCACGTAGGCCATGATCTCAGGGTCCTTGGATCTAGTCCTGCACTGGACTCTGTGCTCAGTGGGGAGTCTGCTTGAGGATTTCTCTCCCTCTCCTCTGCCCCTTCTCCTGCTCATTCTCTTTCTCTCTCAAATAAATAAATCTTTAAGAAATAAGTAAATAAATAAAATAAAATATAGAATTCCGTGTTTTTAGGATTTCAGAGTTGGACCTTTATCAACTATTGTCAGATTTACGCCATTTTAATTACCTTAAAAAAGAGATTCTGCATCCTTTCCAGTATCCCCCAGGCATCACCAACCCCCATCTGTCTTCACCCCACACAACTACTCAACAATGTCTATAGAGTTGTCTTTTCTAGACATTTCATAAAAATGGAATCATATAATATGTTGTCCTTTGTACTGGCTTTTTACTTAACATAACATTTTAATGTTATCCATGTTGTAGCATGTATCAGACCTTCATTTCTCTTTATTGCTAAACACTAAATTTATTGCTAAATTATATGGATATATTATTATATTTTATTTATCCATTAACCAATTGATGGATACCTGAATTATTTTCATCTTCTGGCTACTATATATAATGCTGCCATAAACATTTATATATGGATTTTCATGTGAACATATGTTTTTTATTATTTGATCTATATTTAGAAGTAGAGTTGCTGGATAGCACGGGAACTCTGTTAGCTTTATGAAGGAATTTCCGGTCTCTTTTTCAGATAGTCTGCACCTTTTTACATTTTCACTAGCAGTGTATGAGGGTTCTAATTTCTCCATATCCTTAATAATATGTGTTATCTTTTTTGTTATAGTCATCCTAGTAGGTCTGGAGTGGTATCTCATTGTGGCTATAATTTGTATCTCCCTGACATCTTTTTATGTCTATTGGCCATTTACGTAGCTTCTTTGGAGAAATGTTTACTTAGATCCTTTGGCCACTTTAAACAAAATTAATTTTGATGAAATATATATAAAATTAAATTTACCATCTTAACCATTTTTAAGTGTACAGTTCAGTAGCGTTAAGTATATTTACATTGCTGTACAAAAGATCTTGAAAACTTTTTGTCTTTCAAAACTGAATCTCTGTCTGCATTAAATAACAACTGACTTCTCCCACTTGACAGTCTGGTCTTTGGTAACCACCATTCCACTTTCTATTTCTATGAAGATGACTATTTTAGATACTTCATATAAGTGGACTCACACAGTATGTATCTTTTTTTGTGACTGGCTTGATGGCCTAGCATAATCTCCTAAGGTTCACCCTGGTTGTAGCATGTCGTGGTGCATCCTTCGCTTGTAAGACTGAGTGGTGTTCTATCTTGTTTTTACCGCATTGTTTTAGCCGTTCATCTTTTGATGAACATCTAGTTTGCTTTCATTTCTTGGCTCTTGTGAATAGTGCTTCGGTAAACATGGGTATGTAAATATCTACTCAAGGCTTTATTTTCAGTTCTTTTGGGTATCCCACCTAGAAGTGGGATTTCTAAATCTTATGGTAGTTCCGTTTTTAATTTTTTGTGGATCACTATACTGTTTCCCATAGCAGTTGTGTCATTTTAAAATCACCAACAGTGAACAAGGGTTCCCTTGGACCATTTTCAATTTGGTTATTTATCTGTATGTTATTAAGTTGTAATAGTTTTTTAATATATCTCCAACACATTTCTAAATGAAACCAATACACAGCGTGATACAGTATTTAGCTATTCTTGTGTGTAAAAGTGTTCTAGAACTAGACTATGTGGCTATGGATGAGCTGTGCAATCTATTTCTCTATTTCTTTTTCCATAGAATAGGGATGATAATAACATATACACCATAGGTTTTGTTTGATGGTGAAATCAGGCACTGCATGAATGGCATGCAAAAGAATGCCTGACAAATGATAAATGCTCAGTACTTGTTCGTTATTATAATTATTAAATATTGTTCTTTCAGAAATGTATCCTAGACTAGTGTTACAACGTGGTCTCTGTGGTATATTTATACATCTACTTGTATATTTTCAGTGGTAAGTGCCTTTAGTGGTTTCTGTTCTCATTGTTAGCATAGCTGGTGGTAGGAAGACCATGCCATTGCACAGCTTGCTGCCTCTCTTCATCATGGCTAATAGTTTCAGAGTTTCAAAGAGTTTCAAAAAAGCATGAACTGAGTGTTACTTAAAAAAAAAAACTTTATTATGGCAAATTTCGAGCATTTAAAAGTAGAGATAATGATTGAAGGAATCCTATAACTCCCATCCAGATTCAACAGTGATCCAGTGGCAAATAGTGTTAGGATAAATAATTTGTAGAAGTAATGAGAATATTTTGAATAAAGACTTGAACAGATTTAGTGTCCCATGCATTTTTACGTACTTCTTGATATAATTAACTTTACACACACACACACACACACACACACACACACACGCACACAATACATATATATACCTACGTTCTATTTTTATGTGCAAGGGCAGGGAAGGTACAGTTCTCTGGATGTGGAATCAACTTTTAATGGAAAATGAAATTTTAAAGTAAAAGTTAAAAAAAGACTTCTATTTCCATATATATATATGTGTGTATATATAATATATACACATCTTTTTAAAGTTTGTTCACTTTGTGAAACTAGTGCTATCAGTAAAATATTTTGATACATCTTTCATCATAATAATCTCAGTAATAATATTAGCTATGCATACTGATGGAGAAATTACCCCTGGTAAATAAATTGTCTAAGACAAATGACAAGATATAAATAAAATATATCCAGGGCACTGTCCAGAGACCATTTTTAGCCATTACAATATATCTCAAAATGTTTTACAACCATTAGCCTAATAATCCAAGAATAAGAAAGCTATGAAATATTGCCTTATTTAAAAAGAAAGTTTGTAATGTATTAATCATTTTCATTATACCTGTAATGATATTACTTTAAAAACTATATATTATTTAGGCTGGGATGGCTGCTATACTAATAGACCCAAATATATGTAATGGCACACAGTAATAGAAAGTTCTTTCTTAGAGAGCCTGGGTGGCTCAGTTGGGTGAGTGTCAGACTCTTGGTTTCCCTCAGGTCATGATCTCAGGCTCCAGGGATCAGCCCCCGTGAGGCTTCACACTCAATGTGGAGTCAGCCTATACCCTTCCTTCCCTCTCTGCTCCTCCCCTTCCACCTCTGCCCCTTCCCTTGCTCACATTTGTGCTCTTTCTTGCTCTGTCTCAAATAAATAAATAAGATCTGTAAAAAAGAAAAAAAAAGTTCTTTCTTGTTCATTCTGTTAGCATGGGGTGGGTAAACAAGTGTCCATCACATCTTTCCTCTGTTCAGGAACCCAGGCAGGTTGAGGCTCTTGCATCTTCATCAACTGGCTTTTTGCCAGGAATTGGTTTGCTTCAAGTCTGTAATGCTTAATCTACCTCACTGGGGGATCCCCCAAAAGAAAGAAAGATGAAAAAGTCAAATTTCTTATAAGTAAGCTGATTAGTGGCCAGCCTCCTGGAAAACACTATATTGATGATATTTACCATCATGGGAATTTCTTTAATCTATGAAATGTTCCTGATCTGACTAGGATTGCATGAAAATCTATACATTTATGGAGCATGTCTCACTGGAAAATGTCATATAAACTGCCAATCAGTTGAAGTACAATGGAAATGTTTCATGACAAAAGCTCTTTTTTATATTTGATGACTGCATTTATCTCTTAAAAAGCCATGTTAAATCTGAGCAAGAGTGAGTCCTAGCATGGTCCTAGACGTTGCCCTCCTTTGCCTTTTATAATTACTAGTACTCTGGAAATTATTAGTAAAATTTGATATTGGATGAGATATGTGATTTTTTTTTAATCTGGTATGAAAGTCGAAGGCTTGCAAAGTTGACCTAATAGGTGTGGGAGGGAATCTCCATTCCACTTAGTATAAAGGGCCAAAAGCTCATGGGTCCAATCATGAAAGAATCATATGGGACTGGCCTGGAAATGGTGTATGATACTTTTTCTGGCATTTCATGTCTGGGACTCAGCCATGAGGCACTACATTCAACTACAAAGAAAATCGGGAAAAAATAGTCCAGCTATGTACCAAGAGAAAAAGAGGAGAATATGTATTTTGGTGAGTTTCTTAAAACTCATTCTAGAAAAATGACTAAAATATTTTGTATGTCTTTCTTCAGAATAATATTATAGCTCATTGTCTTTACTATGGACTAGACATATCATCACTCTTCTCCACAGCTCTGGAGACCAATGTTGTCACTTTATTGATGTAGATTCTGAGTCTTAATAAGGTTATATACATTACCTAAGGGTACAGAGCCAATTTATCTGGCAGAGCCAAGACCCGGACATAATCTGTTTTTTTTTTTTTTTTCAGAGTATTTGTAGCCATCAGTCAGGAAATCTCAGAATAAGAATTTCATGTAGGTAGGGTGCCAGGTAAAATAGAGGACATGCTATACTTGGGACATACATGTGCTGAAAACGTATTCAGTGTTCATCTGAAATTTAAATTTAACTGGACGTTGTATATTTATATTTGCTAAATCTAGCAATCCTACATATGGCATTAGTCTGTAGGAAAAAAAGGGAAACTACTAAATCATGCATTTAACTTTTCTGTTAATATTTGGAATAATGTCACCTTCGAATGTTTAGTATTATGATATGATTAACTATAGCCATCCTCACGTGGAAAAATAGCTGCGTAATTCCATATTGATTTATGGGGGAAAAAATGTAGGTTTGACTCCCCTAAGGGAGCACATGATTAGGATCAAAAGCCGTGTCTATCCATCACTAGATCATGCATAATCTTGCATAAGCTATCTTTAGTGACAAATATTTTAATATTGGAAGTTATATTAAATGTGTATCAGGGCAGATTTTTGTATTTTCTTTGGGTTTACTCATGTATAATATGCATTACTTTATCCATTATATATACAAAGTTATTTGAATATTATACTAAGTACTATAGGATAAAAAAGTGAAAATTAATACTACTATATCTCTGATTCTTTACAATGTGAATAATTTATTGTCTAAACTGAATAATATTGAGAGGAAAGGATGCTTTTAATAATTACTTCAGGACAACAGGTAAAAAATGGGATAGTTTCAAGCAAATCGGGGTGAATAGTTATTCCAGTGGGCTACCTTGTTGAAGGCTTGGGGTCCTAGAATGTTAATGGAGTAGGAGAGCTGTCATACACCTCATTTAATGTAGTCTTGTTTTACAGACCAAGAAATCTAAGGCCCAATGAAAGTAAACAATATTTTCTATAGATTAGTGATTCTTACTTGAGTTGATGGTTGGCTTGCTTTATTTGTTTGTTTGTTTGTTTGTTTATTTATTTATTTATTTTTAAGTAGACTCCACATCTAACGTGGAAACCAGTATGGGGCTTGAACTCACACCGTGAGATTAAGATGTGAGCTGAGATCAAGTGTTGGACACTTAACTGACTGAGCCACCCAGGCACCCTGCTGGCATTTTTTTTTTTAAAAAAAGGAGTGATTTATATGACTCTTGTCCCGTCATTCACTTCCTTCTGTACCTAAGATTATCTATAAAATATCCACTTCAGCTAAGGCTCTAAAGGCCAGAATTCTATCTTAACACAGTAACGACAGATATCTCTATTCATTCTTTTAGCATAAATTCACTTTTTCTGAATGTATTAAGAATTAAGTATGTGTTCTATGAAGTTTCATCTTACAGTGCAGACTATCTCTTTTATATTCTAATGACTCTATAATGTTGTAGAACAAATGGCATGTCATTCTTTGACTGTGGAGCTGAACCGAGAAATGGCCAAGCCACAGAACCTCAGAATCTCCCATTAATATGGTCTCTGGAAAGCATGAGAGTAAAAATACATCTATTTTGATATTTTTAGAGGTAATTAAATATTATTTTTACATGAAGTTATAGATGACTCCTTCAGTACCAGACATACGATTTTAATTGTTAAACAGGAAAAACATGCTTTATTATTTACTCCAAAATTTACATATATTTAAGTGTTCTCTTTCGTTCTCAGTAATGTGAAAGAGTAGTGGTATTTTTTTCTTTTTGAGATTTTTATTTACTTGAGAGAGAAAATGCATGAATGGAGAGGAGAGGCAGAGAGAGAAGGAGAAGCAGGCTCCTCATTGAGCAGGGAGCCTGATGTGGAGCTTGATCCTGGGACCCTGGGATCACAACCTGAGCTGAAGGCAGATGCTTAACTGACTGAGCCACCCAGGTGCCCCTAGAAAGGTGGTATTAAATGATATTAAGAATATGTACTCTAGGGCAGGGCACCTGGATGGCATAGTCAGTTAAGCTTCGGACTCTTGGTTTTGACTCAGGTCGTGATTTCAGAGTCATGAGATCAAGCCCAGCATGGGCTCCACTCTCAGTATGGAGTCTGCTTGAGATTCTCTTTCTCCCTCTCACTTTGCCCCTCCCTGCCTCAAATAAATACATAAATATATATATATTTTTACATATTGATACTCTAATTATGCTGCTGGGGTTAAAATCCTAATGCTAACACTCCTTAGCTTGTGAGACATGGACTAGTTAGTGGATTCCTAACCACTCCACTCCTTAGTGTTCTCATCTGTAAAGCAAGATTTATAATATTAATAACTGTATAATTTTTCTGAGTAAATAGATGATTATATTTAATGTATTAATATAAAATACTTAAAAGAGTGGTTCTGTCATCTATTAAGCACACAATAAATAAACTCTCATTATATGATTTCTTTTCAACAAAATAGAGCTCTCTTTTCATTGCCCTGTTATTTTTGGTTTCTCTTCTTTCTTTCTCTTTTTATTTTTATTTTATTTTATTTTATTTTATTTTATTTTATTTTATTTTATTTTTTAAAGAGAGAGAGAAAGATGGTGTGCAGGAGTGTGGGCAGGAGAGGCAGAGAGAGAGAATCTTCAAGGCGACTCCCCACTGAGCCCAGATTCCCTACAGCAGGTTGATCTCACAACGTGGAGATTATGACCTGAGCCGAAACTATGAGTCTGACACTTGACCAACCAAGCAGCCCAGTCTCCCTGGTTTCTTTTTTTCAAGTATAAACTTGTAAATAGTAAGCCAATTAAGATAGCAAGACATTGTTTTTTGCAATATGTAGTTTTTTATTAATTGTTGAGATCAAATTCTAAAACCAGATGGCCCCTTGAACATACTATGGTGATATTATGTTAACTTCTTGAGTATTTGATAAATTAAGTAAAAAAAAATTGATCTAGTAAGTCATTGCCTATGTTTGAGAAAAGTTCATCTATTTTATCATTGTCTTCTTAAGTCACAAAACATTACACAAATGTTTAAGTTGCATTTTTTCACTCTATATTATTAAGAATGAAGTAAGAGAATGCAGTTATTTTCTGCTTGAATTCCCAGTTTATGACAGACTCTAGGAGAACCTTGTTTCAGTCAGTTTCAATGTTTTTTACTGAAACGGAAAGATATTTCTTTTTTCAAAAGCATCCAAAATTAATAAATGATCTTATTCTAAAATTAGAAAGTAAGATAACACTTTTCCCCACAAATTTGCTTAAAAATGAAATAAACACCATATGGATAGGAATTGGCAATACTCAGATTTTTTTTTAACCAAAAACATATCTTCTTTGCAGAATGAGCAAATCAAATATTTTATACTTAACTTTTTTCCCCATGCACTTGTCATTAAGAATACTCACTCAGGCATCTGTGTTTCTCACTCTCATGCCAGAACTGCAGAGCTTGATTAGAAGACATAACCTCTTGCTGGTGGAATCCACTACCCATGCAGCTTCAGATTAGTGATCAGCCAGTGGTTCACTATCTTTTGGTTCTTTCCTTCTTGGTTTTATTTTCAGGACTTCATCTTGTTCCAGTGTTTCACGGTTCCCCTTCAGACTCCCTACCCCTTTCTATTCCCTCTCTCTCTAACCAGCTGATCTCAGTCCCTCAATATGGGGAACATTGAACTCCTTTCACTTTATTCCTGGTTTGATTCTTTAGACCGAGCAGTTGCATTCACTGGTTTTCTAGCAAGTGTCTGTCTGAAAGTTACTTTGGGAGCAGGGGGCCCTCACTGCAGGGAGGCCTAAAAGACATAATCTATGTAAAGCACTTAGCATAATGCCAGGCACATAATAATGGCAACAATTACTTCTCTTTTTCCCTATTTAAATAGTGGGCAAAGATTCAACCATGGATTATTTATTTAAATACTTTTCTTTCAGTATGATTGCCAGTGCTTTTGAAAACAAGTTATTTTTTCAACCATTGGAAATCGTCATATGTCTTCTAATATCCAAAAATAACTGCATAAAATAGTGATTAGGAACCAAGGGGGAGACTCCCTGATGCTCAAATCTCACCTTTGGCCCTCAACAAGCTGTGTGACAAATACCCAGACAAGTAAACTTGCCCCTGTTTTCTCATTGGTAAAATGGGGGTTATCAGAGAATCCATTGCCAGTGTGGGAAAAAGGAGAAAGTCCATGGATATGTGTAAAGTGCTTGGAAGTGCCTGGCATCTGTGTGCACTCAAAAAATTTTAGTTATTACTAATTTTGTTGTATTCAACAATCCTTATTTCAGCAAATATTTATGGAAACACTGTTAGTTCTTATTCACTATGATTGGTTTTAGAGTGCAAAGGCAATTAGTCAACAGAGGAACAAATACTAAGCAAACAAATACAAAGAAAACTACAAACTACGAAGAGGAAGGAAAGTGGACTGAGGGGGTGTGATCAAGTTCGGGGAAAAAAAGGCAAGTCTGAGACCCTATGGATGAGTAGACATGCACTAGAATTTTGTTTTGTTTTTTTTTTCTCTGATAGTGGTAATGTTTTATTTTCTGAATGTAATAAGAGACAAAACTTCATGTTCTTTACCAGAAAATTCACTTAGATTCTCCTTCTGATATAGACACCTTATTAAATAAAGCAGGATATTTTGGTCTAGGGAGATTTTACTGTGGGTTTCATTTATATATCACAAGCGAATTGCTAATCCCAAAGGCTTTTATACTGTAAAATGTTATCAGTAGTCGGGATACTAAGGTCCCATTTTTACTTATTTAATAACCTTCTAATTATAGATTCTTTTTCCTTTAATATCAGCCTTTATATTAATGATAAAAGTAAACTTCAATCCCTCTCAAATAACTTTAATGCTAAAAGCAATTGGATATCTTCTTGGCTCCTTAGAGAGAAGATAGATTTAGACATGCAGGAAAAACTTTGCCATTAAAGGGCTTAAGTAACTATGGTTAGTGGTACAAGCAATGGGGCTTGAGTAGAGGTGCATGTTACAAAGCAAAAATACTTGACCCCAAATTCCAAGGTGTACTCCATAAAGGGTGAGCTTAACAAGAGGTTAGGAAAGCAAAGCCCTACAGACTTTGAAGGATAGGTGGCAAGTTTACTGAAGGGGAAGGAGAGAAGAGGAAACAAAAAGAAAAAATAAGAAAGAATACAGCAGAGATATAAAAAGAATTAAAAAGATTGTACATTAATTATTAATAAAGAAATATTTACTTTATTAATCCTTTCTCACTGCCATCTTATAATGCCAATTATACATATAACTGTATAAATAACCAGATATATAATTGTATACATAATTGAAATGAAATTTTTCTAGTTGTTCAAAATGCATTGTCAAAATTAGAAATCTCTAACAAAACTGACCATTTTAAGACCACTAAGAGCAAGTTCTGGAAATTTGAAAAGATTTAGTTGCTTTCTGAAGTTTTAATATTTTTTCAGTTATCTATTTATCATCTACCTTTATATCTTGTGCAACAACTTCATGAATTTAAAGAATTGTAAGTTAATATGATGTATATTTATTTAGAAATATTTAGGTTCTTGGGAAAAAAAGGTAAGTGTTACACTGACTGGGCACTATATGTTTACAGATAGAGGGAAAAATACTTCCCTCTTCTTATTAGACACAGCCATGTCAGTACCTAAATTCTATACATTTAGATATGTTTTTGGATGGACAAATTAATTGAGACATTCCAGTATCTTTCACTGTATGTTTTGCACACGAAAATAGAGAGTTTCTCTCACGTTGCCTTATTTTTTAATGCTTTCTGGAATGTATTCCTTGTAGAAAACCTTATATTTAGAGTTGTCAAACACAGTTAATCTTCAGTTAGAACATGCGTAAAAGTGCAAATTGTTATAACTTTTACCTTATGCTTTACTCAAAGCGAAGGAGAAATGCATAAGGTTTTATAGGAATTGAAAAGATAATCTTCATTTTGCAAATGATTTACATATAGAATGAGTGTTATTATAGGGAGTTCCTAATGTAATCAAGATCAGTTTCTTATTTCCTATTTTAAGTCATGAACCAAATCCTTCATCATTAAGTCTGTAGCATAGAGTGTGCTTGCTGGCATATATTATCATTTCTAACCTTATTTTTCTTCGAATGCCATGTATGTCAGAGAGGTTTATATTTGTTAAAAATCACACTACACTGTGCTAGTTTTTAAAAAAGAATGTAATACAACCTCAAATCCTTTTTTAAGATAAAGGAATCTAAATACAAATTAATAAAACCACAGACCTAAACTGAATTTCTAGTATATTCAGAAGAATAACAGTTTCACAATGTTCCTCTCTGTCTCCAATGAGATTGATCATTTTCTCATAATCTCGTGATACCATTTTATTAATTTGTAAATTTTCTTGAAAATAATATCTCTGTTAATGTAAATTCTACATCAATGGTCATTTTTTATAGTAAAGAAAAGCTAGTAACATTTCGCTATGTTTATTCACTTTTGGCCTCTCTGATGGTCATATTTCCATTTTGTTCAGGGTTCATTAATGTGAATTTCCTAGGAGAAAGTTTGCTAAAAATAGCCTCTCTTACCATATGTGACTGTGGTTCAGAAAGGTTCCCTACATCTGTTTCAAATGCTAAATATATTTGGTTTCTATCATGGCAGGTGAAGGGAAGTAAATGAAGAGATATACCAAATGTTTTAGTTGACTTGTGCACAGCATCAGTAAATCGTCTATTATTCATACTGTGTTTTTATGACTTCCATTATGATTTCATCGTATCTCAAATAAATGATTGTGAGTATAGTTGATGTGCAGATGCATTTAAGACTCAACTATTAGCATTTACATTTTAATTAACAATCTCATAGTTTTAAAAAGTGCTAGTGCCATTTTATTGCTACATATGAAGTTTCCTGAATATCTGAAGTCATTTGGTTTCTTTGTCCGCATTTTTTCATGGATTGCTAGTGTTTAGACTTCATTTTTGCTCCAAATAATAAAAATATTGAGAGAGAGGAGAGTTCTATACTAGAACCACTTGGACAGCCTAGGTCATTTCCAGTAAAAGAAGTGAGCACACTATTTCCATCCATTCTAGTTCTCATGCCTCTCTGTCCTGGGTTTCATCTGGAGCTCTTGAAACATAAGAGCAGGCCCTTAACCTCCAGAAACACTGAAATCCAAGATTCAGGGTGGGTCTTAGCCCTCCCTGATTTTTAAATCCAACAGTGATTGTGATGTACTATCAACAGAGAAAATATTTATTTTGTGCATTTAGTCTTCCAGAAAGGTTCACATGATTTCTTACCAGCAGAACCGGAATTAGAATTAGGCTACTTAATACTCCCCATTCACTATAATGTATTGTCTCTATTTTTAAAGTTCTTTTGCCTGGATCCACCAGCACATTCTTCAATTCTGAATAAATTATCTCTCCTTAAAGGTTTATTTATTTATTTGAGAGAGACAGATGGGGGGAGAGAGAGTGTGCAAGTTGTGGGGGAGGGTCAGACAGAAAGGAAAGGAATCTCAGACTTCCCACTATGTGTGGAGCCTTACACAGGGCTCAGTCTCACTACCCTGAAATCATGACCTAAGCTGAAATCAAGAATTAGATGCTTAACCCGCTGAGCCACCCAGGCACGCCCAATTCTGACTAATTCTTAAACTCCTCTGTGCCATGCAGGTACTCTGGCCTTATGAGCAGACCACATCTAGAAATGAAAATCTGATATTTTTGTATAATTAACAAAAATAAATTACTGTATTGCCATGGCAATATTACTTTCTTAATCTTAGTATGTGTGTATAGAATTTGTGTGTGTGTATATATATATTTATAGAAAATGGCCAATTCTCTGTTATTGCCATATTTCCTTCTTACTTATTTATTCATCTAAGAAGTGCTAAACCTCTAACATACCTGTCAATGCTCAAGGACACCAACGTCAGACTTGTTTAATGCCAGCTAAAGTGAATGATTAAGTGTCATTTAGATATGAATTAAATATTTTTTGGATATCTTTGTATCCTATAAATTTACCGCTTATCTGGCACTTTGAGACTTCTTACATAATTATCCCCCTTTGGTAATGATAGAGACTCCTATTCATTTATCCACTTAATATTTTTTATTCACTCAATATTTGTTAAGCAATTATTAGAGCCAAAATGCAACTTAGGAGCTGGAAATACAAAGATAAGCAAAATTATACCTCATGGTATAATTATAAAGTTATAATTATACCTCATGGTCCTCATTACACATACGAGCTACCAGTAAAGACTGACATTAACTCTTAACAAACATAAATGTGGAGTTCCACCTGTAAAAGTGTAATAACCAAGGGAACTAATGTAGCCTGTGGCAGGAGTGGGGGTGGATAGAGGAGACCAGGGACCAGTATAGCTTCCCTGAGAAGATGGCTTTTTAGCAAGCTCCAAATGATAACGAGACAGTAAATAGGCAAAGAGGATCTTGCATGAAGAGAGAAGAATCAATGCAAAGATTTGGTATTCTCAAGGATCTGAAAGAAAGAAAGGGAATGTGGCAAATGGAATTTTTATAAGTAGTAAACTTAAACCATTTTTCAATATATTTTATTGCAGGATTACTCAAAGCTCTGTCTAGAGAATGTATTGAATTGTAAGAGCTCAGTTTTGCTAAAGATCATCAAAAACTAGGGTGCCCATTCACCTAATTTGCCCTGGTCTAACACTGCTGGTATACACTTTTTATTTTTTTGGTAAATTTTATTTTAAAAATTTTTTTCTGGGCAGCCGGGTGGCTCAGTGGTTTAGCACCGCCTTCAGCCCAGAGCGTGATCCTGGAGTCCCGGGATCGAGTCCCATGTCAGGCTCCATGCATGGAGCCTGCTTCTCCCTCTGCCTGTGTCTCTGCCTCTCTCTGTCTCTCTTTGAGTCTCTCATGAGTAAATAAATAAAATCTTTATAAAAAAATAAATTTTTTCTAGGTTTAAATTTAATTCCATCTGGCTAACATACAGTGTGATGTATGTTACAGTTTCAGGTGTAGCATTTAGTGATTCATCACTTGCATATAATACCCAGTGCTCATCACAAGTGTCCTCCTTAAAACCAATCACCCATTTAACTTATCCTTCTATCCACCTCCCCTTCATTAACCCTCAGATTGTTTTTTATCATTAAGAGTCTGTTTCTTGGCTTTTGTCTCTTCCCCGCCCCCGATATTCATTTGTTTTCTTTCTTAAATTCCACATGCATGAAATCATAGGGTATTTGTCTTTCTCTGACTTACTTCCATTAACATAATACTCTCTAGCTCCATCCGTGTTGTTGCAAACGGTAAGATTTCATTCTTTTTGATGGCTGAGTAATATTCCTCTGTGTGTGTGTGTGTGTGTGTGTGTGTGTGTGTGATCACCTCTTCTTTATCCATTCGTCAGTCAGTGGATATTTGGGCTCTTTCCATAATTTGGCAATAGTTGATAGCACTGCTATAAACATGAAGGTGCTATAGTTTTCTAGGTTAAAGTATTAGTAGTCATTTTTTACTCTTAAATGTGTTCCAGTGTGAATGATAAATTTTATAGTCTGCCTATCTAAAATGAAAGTCAATACTGTTTACTCACTCTTAGACCAAGTTACAGAGAAAGGAGTACCCATGAATACATACTCTAGGAGGGCACCACCACCTTTGATATTGTTTTGCTTAATTTCTTGCTATAGAGCAATAAACTACCAAATAACCAACCAACATTTTTACTTCTTTCTTCCCTTTCTCTCTTTTCTTATTCCTTTTTAAAGTGGAAATAACATTTATAGATTGTCTATGCTATGTCTGGCTGAATGGTACAGTAGTGAAATATACAGTAGTGAAATAGGCAAAAACTAGAACGGAAAAAAGGAAACAAGATGAATTTGAGGAGGCTTTTGAGAGAGCATCAGAACCTCTGTAATATGTATACTGATTAGAAGATGGGGGGTGGGAAGGACATTTTTTAAAGATTTTATTTATTCAGGAGAGACAGAGAGAGAGAGAGAGAGAGAGGCAAGACACAGGCAGAGGTATGTATGTATGTATGTATGTATGTATGTATGTATGTATGTATGTATGTATGTATGTATGTATGTATGTATGTATGTATGTATGTATGTATGTATGTATGTATGTATGTATGTATGTATGTATGTATGTATGTATGTATGTATGTATGTATGTATGTATGTATGTATGTATGTATGTATGTATGTATGTATGTATGTATGTATGTATGTATGTATGTATGTATGTATGTATGTATGTATGTATGTATGTATGTATGTATGTATGTATGTATGTATGTATGTATGTATGTATGTATGTATGTATGTATGTATGTATGTATGTATGTATGTATGTATGTATGTATGTATGTATGTATGTATGTATGTATGTATGTATGTATGTATGTATGTATGTATGTATGTATGTATGTATGTATGTATGTATGTATGTATGTATGTATGTATGTATGTATGTATGTATGTATGTATGTATGTATGTATGTATGTATGTATGTATGTATGCTATAAACATGAAGGTGCTATAGTTTTCTAGGTTAAAGTATTAGTAGTCATTTTTTACTCTTAAATGTGTTCCAGTGTGAATGATAAATTTTATAGTCTGCCTATCTAAAATGAAAGTCAATACTGTTTACTCACTCTTAGACCAAGTTACAGAGAAAGGAGTACCCATGAATACATACTCTAGGAGGGCACCACCACCTTTGATATTGTTTTGCTTAATTTCTTGCTATAGAGCAATAAACTACCAAATAACCAACCAACATTTTTACTTCTTTCTTCCCTTTCTCTCTTTTCTTATTCCTTTTTAAAGTGGAAATAACATTTATAGATTGTCTATGCTATGTCTGGCTGAATGGTACAGTAGTGAAATATACAGTAGTGAAATAGGCAAAAACTAGAACGGAAAAAAGGAAACAAGATGAATTTGAGGAGGCTTTTGAGAGAGCATCAGAACCTCTGTAATATGTATACTGATTAGAAGATGGGGGGTGGGAAGGACATTTTTTTAAAGATTTTATTTATTCAGGAGAGACAGAGAGAGAGAGAGAGAGAGAGGCAAGACACAGGCAGAGGGAGAAGCAGGCTCCATGCAGGGAGCCCAACGTGGGACTCGATCCCAGGACTCCAGGATGAGGCCTGGCCTGAAGGCGGCACTAAACTGCTGAGCCACCCAGGCTGCCTGGGAAGGACATTTTTAAAAGTACTATTGGAGATTCTTGAAGCCCTTTTCTTGGTATTCCCAAAATATGAAGTAAGTCTGTTCTTTCTGATTCTTCAACCCAAAGCCTCAAATCCAGAACGTATGTATGTATGTATTTGGTGGTGACAGTCTTTTTTCTGGCGTGGCACAGCTAAACACAGGAGGTTGACACGGTGTCATAAAATCACATGGAGATACCTGTCTTCCATTGTCTTTTTTCTTATATGGTGTACTTTCCTAAACAGACTTTTTCATAGCCCTCACTGCTGGGGCCATAGTCATCTCTGTTACTCTTGCCATATAGTTAAGTAGGGCGCAGATACCAAATTGATAGGGAAGTATGGATTCCTTCTATGCTGAATTCCCCACATTTAAATATCATTAGGAGATATATTACCTTAGTAGAGAGGAGAGAGGCAAGACAAAAGTTCCACAGTAGATACACATTTCATATTTATATTTCTCCTCTCTTCAGTTACCTCTTTTATTCTCTATTACAGAGAACCCTTAGTACTTCTCAGTTGGGAAAGTAGTAAAATCCTAACAAGTATTTTAAAAATTCTGATATTTGTCTCTGAACCTCTCAGCTTTTGGAAATCAAAAGCCTGGAATTTTCTTTTTCTCTTCTTTTCTCTCTCTCTCTCTCTCTCTCTCTCATTTTGCAATAAAAGCACCTTCTTGAAGACATAAACATCTCTTTTTCTAAGTGGCTGAACAGGGGATGATCAAACTACCTAAAGAAAGTACAGGAATAGTTATTTATCCTGTAATGCATTGCCTGGTGTTCCTGGTACATAGTAATTGCTGATTACTTCATATTCTGATTAAAGTCCCCAAGTACTTGCACTTGACAAGATCTATAGTGTCTGTTGGAGGCATCCTCATACAGCATGGAGATTAAAAATATGGAGTCTGGAGACAGACGAGTTTGAATTCTGACTCTGTGGGTTACTGATTATGGGACTTTTGAGCCCATTATTTAACCTCTTTCTATATTTCTGTTTCCTCATCGAGGAAATGGAAGTAATAGAAAAGCCTTTGTCATAGGTTTCTAATGGGGACAAAATGATGCAGTCTTTATGACACACAGTCCTTGGCACATATTAGGCAATCAATAATGTTAGTTACTATTACAAATGCTTAATGACAACTTCAAACTGCTGGTATCTGACTAGGATAAGTTTAGGGGAATGATGGATAATTCTCATCCCAAGCCCTCCTTCCCCAATAGAAATGGATCTTTCTGTTAGAATACAGTAAAGAGTCTATAAACTCCAGGGCGCCTGGGTGGCTCAGTCAGTTAAGCATCTGCCTTTAGCTCTGGTCATGACCCCCAGGGTCCTGCTCAGCAGAAGGTCTACTTCTCCCTCTGCCCCCTCCTCTCCATGTTGGTGCTCTCTCTCTGTCTCTGTCTCTGTCTCTGTCTCTCTCTCTCCCTCCCTCAAATAAACAAATAAAATCTTTAAAAAAAAGAGTCTGTGGACTCCAGATTTAGTACTTAACTAACAAATATAAGTGAGACCCTGAATTTAGTCTCTTAGTTTTGATGTAATTCCAGTAAGAATCTTTAAGTTTAGTAAACTCAATGTCTTCCGGTCTCCCTACAGAAAGAGAAGCTCTTGCTTCCTTCATCTCCTTACCTCTCTCCTAGTGCTGGCATCTGTTAGCCTTTCCATTTTATTGCCTGTAACCTCCTTTCAATCTTAAGTAAGCCTCCCCTTTCTTTGCCTTAATATCTTCTTAATAATTTCCAACATTCTCTTGAGCTAGGTACAACCTGTATCTTTCCTTTATACATAATTTCCTTTGCTGTCCTTTCTGGTGGCATCTGTGTTTTCTCTCCAGCTCCACGTATGGAAAAGTTGAGCTGTAAAGAGCATGGTGTGAGCACCTCAGTTCCCATGGCTGCATTCTAGCTTTTAAGGCTAGCCCTCCTCCATCCCTGTGGCTAATGCTCTCTCCCCAGGCTGTTTTACTTATTCTTGTGGCCCTCTTGTAGACACCTGAACGACTTTGCTTTGTGTCTCATATTCTTCCTGTTTACCCTAATTTGTGCCATAACTAGAGAGCCCTGTACACTCCTTTAACCCCGTTGGTATCAATGTCCATTAACTCCATTTTGCTTTAGCAAACTCACTCTTTGTCATCGCTTCTGAATTTGCTTCCTTTGCTCTGTCTGGACTTCACTGTCTGTCCAATCCTTTTAACTACTTTTCCCTGTTCTGCTCCTACTGTCCTTCAGATCTGCCTTAATCTAATAATTTACTTTTCCCATAACGAGAGGCCCATTAGAACCACTAACACAAATTGATGATGTTAAGTTTTACATGTTCTTCAAATGGCTCCTTGTCTAATTTTGCAAAATAGCAAGCAATTCTAGACTTTTCTCTCCAGCTAATTATCAAACTTGATACCTTATCCTGACTCTCCACTGAACCGTTGTCACTCCAAAGGATCTCTGGAAACGGATCAGCCAAGCAAATGGGATCTAATTGCAGCATCAGTTGTTAGGAAGCAAGATGTGTGTGTGTGTGTGTGTGTGTGTGTGTGTGTGTCTGTGTGTGTGATGCTTGTCAGCAATTGACAGAACTTGGCATGACAGTTAATCTGGGTTTGGTTGCTAACAATGCAGTGTCTGTGCAGCATCAGGAAACAGGAAAAACATGTTACATATATTACCCAAAATATCAAGAAAGCCAGGATTATAGTATACATATATCATTTTAATTTATCTTTGGTTGAAAATATGACCAAATATCTCCTTGAACTGAGATCCAGGGACATTTTCTTAGTTTTAAAGGTCCATTTAGGGCAGCCTGGGTGACTCAGCGGTTTAGCGCCACCTTCAGCCCAGGGCCGGATCCTGGAGACCTGGGATGGAGTCCCACGTCGGGCTCCCTGCATGGAGCCTGCTTCTCCCTCTGCCTGTGTCTCTGCCTCTCTCTCTCCCTCTCTGTGTGTCTGTCATGAATAAATAAATAAAATCTTAAAAAAAAATAAAGGTACATTTAGTAAGATGAAAACTGGGCAGCCCCGGTGGCGCAGCAGTTTGGTGCCGCCTGCAGTCCAAGGTGTGATCCTGGGGACCCGAGATTGAATCCCATGTCAGGCTCCCTGCATGGAGCCTGCTTCTCCCTCTGCCTGTGTCTCTGCTGCTCTCTCTCTCTCTCTCTCTGTGTCTCTCATTAATAAATAAATAAAATCTTAAAAAAAAAGTAAGATGAAAACCAAAAGAAGAGTCGTCTTTGTATGGAACAGAACTGATATTGCCATGTCCCTATTGTACTTTATCTAAGAGTTAGTCTCAGATATAAACTTCCCTGAAAGCATCTGCACAACTTGGAAAAATGATGATTTCTGGAGTGCCTTCTACAAATTTAGATACTGGGCTTACCCCCATCATCTGCATTTTAATTAAGCACTCTGTATTTCTTGACTGCTGTTACTCCCAAAATCATGTTTTGAGATAACACTGACCTACAGAACAATGTCCAATATATTTACACAAAAGACCTCTTCATAGTCAGTTCTTTAGTGTCATTTTCTGCTATCTGCTCTGACCTGTCCTGTGCTTCAGTTTTCTTTTAATATTTTATTTATTTATTCATGAGAAACAGAGAGAGAGAGAGAGAGAGAGAGAGGCAGAGACACAGGCAGAGGGAGAAGCAGGCTCCATGCAGGGAGCCGGACTTGGGACTCGATCCCGGGACTCCAGGATCAGGCCCTGGACTGAAGGCGGCGCTAAACCGCTGAGCCACCTGGGCTGCCCCTGTGCTTCAGTTTTACTTACCTCCCAGGTTCCCTCTCCACTTTGTACGTACATACACATATGTGTACATATACACACATAAAGCACTTCAATATATTTTAAGTTTATATTGATGTCATTTTACTAATGAAGAGTTCTGTAGAATATATAAATTCTTAATTTATTAATGATAGTCTCTTGATTACCTTAACATATTTTTCCTTCCCAAAGCTAATGTCAGACTAAAAAGATATTCAGGTGGCCAGATGGTCATTGATCATAAGGGCTTTTGATTTTGTATTCATAAAATTTCCATCACTTCTAAGGAGTCCCACACGTGTCTTGGCTTCATTCTAACACGGGCTTTGAAAAATGGTTTCAGTTCATATTTAGAGTTTAGATGATTTACATTCTTTTGTCTTTTTTAGAGTACAGCTCGTCAGAAACAGCTCATGGCTAAACGAAATCTTAAACACAGAGTTCTTGTTCTAAATGGATTTAGCCAGCATTAATTCATTAAAGATTTATCTCCTTCCTTGACCTTTTGTCAGTGTCTTTTCCTATTGCTTCCAGAAATTAAATTAGAAATTTTACTATATCTCTTTCATTTTCTGTCCTTTATTTGCTCACACATATGTCCACACACACACAGATACACAAAGAGACACACATATTATAAATTTGTGAGATTAAAGAACTTGGAAAGAAAACATATATAAATGGGAAATTAGTTTTTATAATATAATTAGCAGGGGACCCTCTACTTTCCATCTCCTCAGGGATCTGAAAAACGAAATTAAATGTGAAAGGAATTAAGTATTAGTTAATGTCTATTGATACATTGCAATTTATAATTCATAAACCACCCTTAAGGTAGGATAGACAAACACTATTTTAAAGAAGAAATGGCCTGTTGTTCAATTTTTCTTTTATACATTCTCTTGGACTTATTTTCACATGAAAGATTTATACTTTTTTTTTCTGTTTGTTTTAAGGTAATTTATGGCCACTTTTCCTTATCCAGAGAAAGCCAAGCAAAGCGAAACAAAACCAGAACCCTTTTTGATAGGAAAAGCAGAGTTCCCGAGTGAGAGGTGTAAGGAAGGGGCAAGAGGAAGCGTATTCTATGGTTTAATGCTCCAGGCTTACAAAAGCGTGGTGTTGGAATGGTAATTGGATTTCTGAGCATTGCTTTGGAGAATAGACTGCTTAAATCATTGAAAAGGAAATCATTGCAGAAAAGAAGCAGTGAAGAATTGCACAGGCTGTTTGAGTACTTACAAAATAAGAATAACATAAGGAACAATGAAGAACCGGTTTAGTGCTGTTGAGATTTGACATCTTTAAAAACCTGATATTGTAGCTGTAGTTTTGATCTTTATTCTTTTGTTGAATAAAGTCCCAGTGCATTTTGGACCAATATCTTAAATGAAGACTGAAATAAATGAGACCTTTTAAATGCTTTTAGAGAAAAAAACAACTTTTTCCCCCAAAGGCTACATTATACTTCCGTATGAAAAATAGATGTGGACAGGTATACATCTCTATTTTTAGTTTGTTCCATATGTGTACCTCTAAGGCAGTTGAATTGCCAGTCTTAAATGTTAGAAGATTTCTATGTCCTCAGACTTTCATGTAAATAGAGTGACTGGTGCACAGTAAGCATTTAAACATTATTTTGATGTGGTAGGAGAGGCTTAGTATCTGAGGTGGGGAAGGCTGGCTGGTAGCCTCTTAAAATCTCCAAATTTCCCATAAAAAATTTTAAGTAAAACATTGCATTTGCTAAGCAAAGAGATATTAACATGTGCTCTAGACTTCTTTTACCTACCCACTATTCTTATGTCATGAATATGGTCAAAATTATTACCTCCAGATAAATAGCATATATTGCTCTTGCCCCAAATGTTAGTGTTTTGCTCTGAAAAGTGGGAGGAGGCAACAAAAGATAGAACACAGATTTCTAAGAGAGTTCACTAAACAAATTGCCCCATTTTTCATGGAGATTTACAACATAGATTTCCACTTACCCTTGCTAATTTGACTCAGAAGAAACATTTGTTCAGTGCATTCTTTGTGCTAGACAGTTTGCTAGTTACCTTAATCATATATTTAATGCATTCTTCACAATAACCTTTTCTTTATTTTTACAATGAGAGAATGGAAAACCCAGATAGTGATAAAAATTTCTCAGGGACACCATAGCCAGGATTTCAATCCAGTTCTGTGTAACTCACACTCATGTCTTCCCCTCTGTCATGCAGTCACATGTTTTAAGCATTAGTTATATTTGAAGACAATTTTATCTTTAGGGAATATTCATTGCTTTCTGAGATTCCTTTTACTTCTGTACTCTGCTGTTAAGTTCAAACACAAATGAACTCTTCTTTTTGTTCAGAGGAAAGTAAGTCGCTTACAAAGTGGTTACATGCAAAGACTAGAAAAGCATTCTTATTCTCCACCTAGGACCCAGCTTTTTATACAGACAATCGGAACCACTGTGAGAAGACCAGTGTATATCAGTGGTTTACTCTAGTGTAAAATTTGAAATTATTTCATGAAAGGGTTTTCAGAAGGGAAATCTTAGAAATTAAAAGCTTTATGTTTTATCTATGAATTCTCAGTCCAGGTTAGGGTTTAAGTGCATAAGTAACCAACATTAAGAGAGTTGCCCATTTGAAGCAGACATTCAAATACAATTCTCTATTTTTCCCAGAGACGATGCTTCTGCTTCCTTATTTCTCAAAAAATATTCTGAGGCTATAAAATAAAAATGATTTGACTATGGAAAAAGCCATGTGAACACAAGACATAAGTGTCCTTTTTTTAAAGATTTATTTATTTAGTTATTCATGAGAGACAGAGAGAGAGAAGCAGAGACACAGGCAGAGGTAGAAGCAGGCTCCATGCAGGGAGCCCGATGTGGGACTTGATCCCGGGACTCCAGGATCAGGCCCTGGGCCAAAGACAGGCGCTAAACTGCTGAGCCACCCAGGGATCCCCATAAGTGTCCTTTTAACAATAAAATTATGAATGATTGTTTTTTGAATTTTTTAATATTGCAAGGATTGAAAACTTTCCTCACTAGATAGATTCAGAATAAATGAGTAAAAATATGTAAACAAATCCAATAAAAAATAAATTTATATAAAATAAAAAATATGTAAATTGCTTGCTAACTTTCAAAGTAGGTTGTTATGGTGATGAGGAAAGTGTTCTTCTAATGTAACCTTTTATAACTGGGGTTAATTTTACTTCTTCCTACTGTCTCCTGAGGTGAGACACCACCTGCCACACTGTCCAGACTGCATGCAACAGCAGATAGTGTGTGAGCTCCGGAGTCCCTCAGCTGGGTTCCATGATATTCCATTCCTTCCTCTGTGATGTTAGGTCTGTCATTTGCCCTCCCTGAGTATGAGTTTCTCTTCTGCAAGATAGGGCATTAACACTGAGCTCATAAAAATTACTAGGAGAATTAGCCGGCCAGGGTAGTAATGTAACGATGGCAACTGGCTTATACTAAGTACTTGACAACGCATCCAGTCTTCTCATCTTTAGAGACATTATTGGCCTGCAGTCATCACAGTGGCCTCATAAGGTATGTCTTCATGGCCGCCCCTTTTAGAGAGGAGAAAGCTGATGGGCAAAGGGGAGGTCACATAACAAAGAAGTGTCAGAACTAGTGTTGGAAGCCAAGTACTATATACACTTGACCAATAGAGTATGAGGATGCCCACCACCTACAAAACACTACATTTCTTTAAAAATCTGTTTATCTATATATCTATCCATCATCTATTTCTTTATCTTTCTTTTTTTTTTTTTCTTTTTTTTTTTTTTTTTTTTTTTTTTGGCCAGTTTAGAAAAGTTTAATTGCTGAAAACATCCAGGGTATATTCAGGCCAGTACCTGAGGGGTTCACCCTTTTCTTTATCTTTCTATCTAATTATGTGTTGAATTGTATCTCCCAGAATGATATGTTGTAATCCTAACTCACATTACCTCAGGGTGTCACCTTATTTGGGAATAGGGTCATTGCAGATATAGTTAGTTAAGATGAGGTCATAGGGATAGAGGTAACATTCCTCAGCATCTTAAAAGCCATCTACGAAAAGCCCACAGCAAATATCATTCTCAATGGGGAAACACTGGGAGACTTTCCCCTAAGATCAGGAACCAGACAGGGATGTCCACTCTCAGCACTGCTATTCAACATAGTACTAGAAGTCCTAGCCTCAGCAATCAGGCAACAAAAAGACATTAAAGGCATGCAAATTGGCAAAGAAGAAGTCAAACTCTCCCTCTTCGCAGATGACATGATACTATACATAGAAAACCCAAAAGACTCCACCCCAAGATTGCTAGAACTCATACAGGAATTCAGCAAGTGTGGCAGGATACAAAATCAGTGCCCAGAAGTCAGGGGCATTTCTATATACTAACAATGAGACTGAAGAAAGAGAAATTAAGGAGTCAATCCCATTTACAATTGCACCCAAAAGCATATAATATACCTAGGAATAAACCTAACCAAAGAGGTAAAGGATCTATACCCTCAAAACTACAGAACACTTCTGAAAGAAATTGAGGAAGACACAAAGAGATGGAAAAATATTCCGTGCTCATGGATTGGAAGAATTCATATTGTGAAAATGTTAATGTTACCCAGGGCAATTTACATGTTTAATGCAATCCCTATCAAGATGAGGTCATGATGGAGTAGAGCCGGCCCCTAATCAAATTAGACTTTTTTTTATTATTTGTTTTTTAGATTTATTTATTTGAGACGTAGAGAGAGAGAGCACAGGGTGGGAAGAGGAGCAGAGGGAGAGAGAGGGAATCTCAAACAGACTCCTTGCTGTGCACAGAGCCCAGCGTGAAGGCTCAATCTCCCAACCCTGAGATCACCACCACCTCGCTGAAACCAAGAGACACTTAACTGACTGAGCTACCGGGTGCCCCAAATATGACTGCCCTTAGGGTGTAGAAACTTAAGGTGAACATACAAAGGAAAATACCATGTGAGGGTAGAGGCTGAGATGCAGTGATGCAGCTGCAAGCAAAGGAACAGCAAAGATTGTGAGTCAAACCAAGAAGAGACTCGGTCTCTGAGGAAGAATGACCGTGCTGACATGTTGTTCCGGGACTTCTAGCCTCCAGAACTGAGACCATCAATTTCTGTTGTTTTAAGATTGTTAGTTGGTGGGGTTTTTTTGTTATGGTAACTTCAGGAAACCAATACACTTCCATAGTATTTACATAAAATTGTGAGGACAGTGTCAGGTATAATCATCACTCAACAAATGTTCGTTCCTATCTTTTTATAGGTTAGTGGTATAGAAATCTGTGCTTGTGGAAATCTTTTTTTTTTTTAATTTTTTTTTAAATTTTATTTATGATAGTCACACAGAGAGAGAGAGAGAGGCAGAGACATAGGCAGAGGGAGAAGAGGGCTCCATGCACCGGGAGCCCAACGTGGGATTCGATCCCAGGTCTCCAGGATCGCGCCCTGGGCCAAAGGCAGCCGCCAAACTGCTGCGCCACCCAGGGATCCCTGTGGAAATCTTTAAAAACAAACTCTTCCTATATATCATTTTCTAAAGTTAAAAATCTATAAAACCTTGGAATTCTTGTATACTCCATCAGGAGACAGATATATATCTCTGTAGACACAGCTGTCTCTTTTCCTTTGAGTCAAGTAGCAAATGTTCCCAGAACGTACCATTCATAATTCTTACAGCACTTATAATTGATAGCAGTCAGGTGAGCACTTAGGTCTGTAACTGCAGTGTACTATTTATTTTTATTTCATATATGTTACTTTCTTCCTGCATTTTTAGATCATGAATTCTTAGAGCAAAGGGATTATATTTTATACTTTTGTAAAATACGTAACACCTAAAAAAGGATGATGTTTACACAGTGTATTTTATATATGTAAAAATATAAATAATATACACATATATGTATTTTTATATCATGACAATGAGAATATTTTTTCAATCTGTGGTATTCATATCAGATATTTGTATGTGGGGACCTCCATCGTTCAGCTTAATGGTGTCTTCTGTTCTCAAGAACATTGCAGGAAGGTATATTAGTTTGCTAGGGCTGCCATAACAAACTACCAGACTGTGTGGCTTAAAATAACAGAAGTTCATTGCCTCACAGTTCTGGAGAGTGGAACTCTGAGATCAGCATGTTGGCAGGAGGATTGGTTTCTTCTTCTGAGACCTCTCTGCTGGCTGATAGATGAACAACTTCTGTGTTTTTGCATTTTCTCTTTTTATAAGGACACCAATCATATTGGGTTAGGGCCCACCCTAATGACCGCATTTCAATTTAATTATCTCCTCAAAGACCCAGGCTCCAAATGTAGTCACAATTTGAAGTCCTGGGGGTTAAGTCTTTAACATATGAATGGGGGGCACCGTTCAGCTCTAAACAGAAAACCTGAAAAAGCTTGGTCTGTACAGATTTTTAGCTGAGGAACTACCTAACTAGAAAGCCCTGTGAAATATTTGAATGTAGAATCTATATGGGCTGCTAACACTTTTCTTTAAAAGTGAATGTATCATTTCAATAAGAGTCAGTATATTAGCAATAGAATTGTTCCTCAACCTGGCAATTTTCTTGAGGTAAGAAAAGAATATGTATACTTATTTGAGGGATTTGAGATTTGAAATTTTTGTTTTATTTATTTTGTTGAAACACCTGACCAAACTGGCAGTAAATGTTTAGATTCCTTGGTGGTAATCTCTATTATTGCAAGGAATAATATTTAGAAAGTAATGAATGGGGAGGTGATGAGCTGATTCAGCTATTCCAAGAATATGACATGACCTCTTCAGTTACCCCAATCGGATTTAGATGGAATGAAAATGCATGAATCCTCATCTGAGGAATTTTAAAGAGTAGGAAGAACAGCTAGTGTGGAAAAATAAAGCTTTTACATTCTTTGATGCTTAGGATACTGAGATTCTCAGAATCTGTGATTCTTTCTCTCTGTACTAAAGCTTAGTAGCCTACACAGATATTAGAATTCATAGCTATGTGTAACTCAAAGTTATTTCTGTATGTGAAAAGAAATCTGATTCCTTTCTCTAAAATATATCTAGTGTAGACATAACATTATCATTCTTTTAGTGGTAGAGATGTTACAAGTCTTGGATGAAAAATTTTCCTCAAAGTGCAGATTTATGGTACTGAGTATATTGATTCCCATCATACAGTATCTGAAAAGAAAAATGTTATATAATCATTTGTAAGTTTCAGAATTTTCAGAGAAAATAGGAGGTCTTTTATTTAGAAGGGTTTTTTTAATTGACTCAGTTACGTACATTAATATAATTAACTAATTATGGCACAATTACTTTATACTGCCCATAAGACTGGGTCATAGGAGGAGCTTTAGTTAGATTTTGCTGTTTTTATCTCAACATATCACAGACCCTACATTTTCTTTGTTCCCCAGAAATTGGATATTTAGGGCAATCTCTGCCATGCTCAGCAGAGACTGGCTGGACGGGCTGGCCGTCCTTCCTGAAACCCATTAACCCTCAGTGTTAGAACTAATTTTTTCTTTCACTCCTGTAAAACAGGTTTTGAACTGTGTTTTCAGTCCAGGAACTAGTCTTTTCTACCTCCTCTTGGCACGGTATCCCCCAGACTTACTCCCTTAGAGCTCTCCTTCTCATGGAGATGTAAGATTGGACAGAAAGAATGATTCTTTGAAGCGTGGATTGATGATGCCCTTCCAGCGCTCATAGGAGTCATTTTTATTCCAACTTATTCCTTTTTCTCTGATGTGTCCTCTACCCTGTCCTGGTAGGGTCATCCCTGTTCTATATGACAAAGGGGATCTGTCTAGAGGTTGCCAACTTGATTAAATGCTAATTCAAGCCTAGGTTATATATAGTTGGAACAATTGTACAACAATGGAAGACTTTCTCAGTGTGCATGTTGATGTAAGTGCTGTTTTAGCTTTTTTTATATATATAATCCTTTTGGGGGGGCTCTTATAAAGTTTCTATAAGCTCTTTGTGTCATCTGTAGTTTTGATTTCAGGATTTTTCTTTCTGCACCATGGAGGCTAGTTTGTGACTGATATTTTGTTGTTTTTTGTATTATGTAATGTTATTTTGGTCATAGTTTCCATTTGACTCATTCATGATTTTTAATTATTGAAACAGATTGACTAAACTAGTATTTTCTACAGCCATATTTAATAACTTGTCAGATTCTTAGGGTCACACTTAAGAGTGTTTGAAAATCTGTTAATATTTGGCTTTCTTTGCAATTAAAAAATCAGAATTGGCTATGTGGGATTTATACTTGATACTTGATATACTTGACAATCTTGATAATCTTGATATACTTGATAAGCTTGATATACTTGATATATTTGATATACTTGATAATCCTTTACTTATACATACCTATAGTCTTCACTGTTTGGCCTAAATTTCAAACTTTTTGAAGTAATGTGATGCATAATGTTATGTGCAATCATAATTACTTTCAGAAACAAATTTCAAATCAGTATAGTAATACAATAGAATCACTATTAACTCATAGTACCTTCAAGTTATATAATGCTATGCTTGTAAATCATAATTAAGGTAAAATGTAGTAACTTACTCTGAAATTTTATGAGACAGAGAATGCTTACAGCATATCATATATAAGCAATTTTCAATTTTAGAGTTTTAGGTAGGTAATAATTTGGAGTATTCATTTGGCCAACACTAGTGATATTTATTTTCATAACTTTTGCATACTTTCTTCAAGAATAGAAAAAATATTTATCTATTAATGGTCACAGTAATCTCTCTCTTTTGATGGCTAAAATTTTGACATGTCCCTACTCTGAGAGAGACAGAAGAGTGAAGTGATTAGTAGCAAAAGCCTGAGTTTGGATTCTGGTCTTTAAAACTTCAATGTCTTCTGAGAAAAGAAGATTAAAAGTTTCAGGTTCATATTGGATTGTTTTGGAGGGATTGAATAATCTAGTTTGTCGGAGTGCTGAGAATACTGACTCCTTCTTTGGCCCTCCATCCTGTCCATGTCCAAGCAATGACCTCCCTCTGGCCTACCAGCTCCAGGCCCCATGGAGGTTAATATATGCCCTGACCAGAATGCTGGAGGGCTTGTTCTGATCTCCTGTCTGGCACACAGATGGCACCACCTTAGAGAACTATAGAGAACTAGAGATCTGTGGGGCAAGCTCTGGGCCTTGTAGAGAATAGCTGCATGGCACTTAGATCTTCCATTCATCTGATCCCCAGCGTAAATTATGCTGAATGAAACTGTAAATGGTGTGGCATGGCTTGCTTTGTTTTTTAGGCTCAAAGCACCTTTTCAGTTTGAAGGATACCTTCCTGTCTCTCTTCCACCTTCTCACATAGTGCTGCATGGCAAGCACTCGGGAATGCAGTCCCTCTCATAATTACTTTGCTGTGTTCACCAGCCCCTGGCAAAGGCAAATCAGTCTTCTGCCCCTGTAGCTTTACCTTTGCAGGAATGTCATATGAATATAAACATACTGTATGTAGTCTTTTTAAAGTCTTGCTTCTTCTTTCATGTAGCATTTGAGATTCATCCGTTTTGTTCCATGTATGGGGAATCCTTTCCTTTTTATGTTGGGTTAGTATTCCACTGTATGGATATGCCATAGTTTGTTTATCCATTCCTGATTGAGGGGTATTTGAGTTTTTTTCCAGTTTGGGGCAAATATGGACAATGGCACTATAAATATCTCTGTACAAGCTTTTAGGTGAACATAGGTCTTGTTGAACTTGCTTACATCTCTAGGAGTGTGGTGATTGGGTTATATGGTGAGTGCATGTTAATAGTATAAGAAAAACTATTATAAGAAAAAAACTATCTTCTCAGGTACTTTTACCATTTTGCATTCTCACCAGAAATAAATGAGAGTTTCAGTTCTTGCACATTTTTTATCATCAACTTAGTATTATCAGGATTTTGTCTGTTTATCTGCTTTGCAATTCAAATACTTATGTAAGTGATGATTTTTTTAAATAAGAAAAAAATATTTTTTTCAAGCATATGAAAGTATAAAATGGTCTTCAAACTAATTGGAATTACAAGATGTGTACATTTTTGTTTTAAGAGAATTTTACATGTTCCCCTTTACTTCAGACTTTTCACGGGGAGAAGCTTTGTCTGTTTAATTTCATTTTCTATGGGCTTTATAAGGCACCGTGAGATCTCTGAAGATTCAAAATTTTATAAGAAATGTTCCTGTCTTCAAGCTGCTCAAAATTTATTGGAATTGCTGAGCTGGACCCCCGAACGCAAGCTTAGGCATAGTTAGTAGAGAGGCCATAGCCCAGTCTGGTGATTGAATGAATGGATTTTAATTGGTCAATACCAATTGACCAGTTGTTGTGATGTTTATGGGAATGCTTATGACAGTACAGAAGACAGCTTTGAAAGATTAGACTTGGGCTTCAAAATTGTCTTCACTGTTGAACAAGCTGCAACAACATTTATTCTTTTCCAGTTTGTTTTAAAACCCTTAAACATGGGACAGTAGTGTATTCGAATCTATGGAGGAGGGAGAATGGTGAGTTCCAGAAAAATAGAAAAACTGAAAAAAGATAAAAAGAGCAGTGTACTGAATAAAACCTTAGGTCTGTATCATCTTAATTTGGGAAATTCTTTCATATTATGATTTATTTAATTATCAATAATAGTAATAGAAATTTTAGTGGTTTATCTGAATTCCAAGATTAAGGGCTTTCTGTTATTTTCTTTTAATGTCTTTTTTTTTAAAGATTTATTTATTTATGCATAACAGACACACACAGAGAGAGAGAGAGAGAGAGAGAGAGATTGAGAGAGACACAGGCAGAGGGAGAGGCAGGCTCCGTGCAGGGAGCCCGACGTGGGACTTGATCCAGGTCTCCAGGATCATGCCCTGGGCTGAAGGCAGAGCCAAACCTCTGAGCCACCCAGGCTGCCCCTTTTAATATCTTCTAATTCAGGCCCCTGCCGTCCTGCCTCTCGCAAGTCACATTTGCTGATAAGCACTAGGGCCTTTTCAGGATAAATAGGTTTTCACTTGTGACAATGGTCCTAAAGTGTTGACTCCTGTCCTTAGAATTTTCCTGCAGTCATTTGTCTGGGTTTTTAAAATGTTAAGGCATAAACAGCAATTTCCAGTTGGCTTTGAAAATTCTTGTCTGGGGATACCTGGATGGCTCAGTGGTTGAGCATCTGCCTTTGGCTCAGGTCGTGATCCTGGGGTCCTAAGATCGAGTCCTGCATCAGGATTCTCACAGGGAGATTGCTCTCACTCTGCCTGTGTTTCTGCCTCTCTCTTTCTGTCTCTCATGAATGAATAAATAAAATCTTTTTTAAAAAGAAAAGAAAAGAAAATTCTCATCTGGGACAAATTATACCCAAATGTTTTTCTCATTGCCGGATACAGGTACGTGCTACTCTAACCACCACTTAGAAATGAACCGAACTTAGATATTAAGTAAAAATATGAGGAAAAAAAGAATTGCCTTATAAACATATGCTACTTTAAACAGAAGGGGATATCACTGAATGTGTAGACATTTGCAGCAAAAAAGGCAAAAAGAAAGAAAAGCAGGAAAAGCTGTGGAAATGCATTTGAGATGTTTGTTACTGTCTTATGTGCTTTTACTTTCTAAACTCTAAAAATTTTTTTCCACACCCATTTTTATATAAATATGAAAGAAGGCTATAAATATACATCATTGTGATGACATAGCTGAATTTCAGTGCTAAAATATTTTATGGGTACTCTGCTTTTAAATTAGGATCAGTTTATTTTAGCACTTGCAATTTGATTCTAATTAAATGCCTCACATTTAAATGCTGCATATAGAATCTATTTTCCTCAGTATCAAAATCTTTATAGGGCCTGTATTAGCTGTTCATTGCCCTATTCCTCATAGGACGACATTTCTGCTTGCCTTCTACATATCTAGAGCTATAAAAAGTCCTGAGGACACAAAACCAAATGAGAATCTTGTTCCTAACTCCTAGGTGCTTAACCATCACAGGTGGAAACTAATCCACAGGAGCTCATATGGAAGGAGAGAGACAGGTGTTGACTCAGGAATTTCTGGGCTGCATTGACAGTCACTAGGAAGACCTGCTATCACAGGGGACAGCATTTGCAGAGGAAAGGGAAAGCTGAGCTGCGTGTTTGCACGTAGACTTGGGGAGGTGGACATTCTGAGCATGTTTTTGTTTTGCAGAAATCAAGGCAGGGAATAACAGAAAACAGCCAGAGTTTGATCATGAAAGAACTTGTATGCTGTGCTAGTGGCATATCTGCATGCCTACTGCTTACTGAGTGGGAATCGGCCTGCTGTCCTGATGGAGGGTATAGTACTTGGATTTGTGGGCTCAAAACACCTGGCTTCCAACACCGTTCTGACACTTCTCTGCTGTGTGGCCTTTCCCGTTACCCATCAGTTTCCTCAGCTGTAAAGGGAGGTAGCCGTACAACATACTTTATAGGGCTGCTGTACACTAGACTAATGCCTGTAAAGATGAGAAGGTCGTGGACACATTGTTAAATAGTACACGCAGGCTAGCATCATTACGTTAGAGGCGTCCCTGGGAGATATTGAGTGTCCACTGCAATAAATTGAATATTGAAATAAAGCAAGGCAAAAGAATTTTTTTGGTTCTCCAGTGATATAAAAGTTACATTTACGCGGTACTGTAGTCTGTTAAACATATAAGAGCATTGTGTCTTAAAAACAAAAAACAAAAAAACCCAATGTGCATACCTTAATTTAAAAATACCTCTGGGCATCTGGTGGTGCAGTCGTTAAGGCACCGACTCTTGGTTTCCTGAGTGACTTCTTGGCTCAGGTCGTGATCTCCAAGCAGTGAGATCGAGCCCCACGGCAGGCTCTGCACTCAGTGCATAGTCTGCTTCAAATTCTATCTCCCTCTCCCCCTGCCTCTCCTGCTCGTGAGCTCTCTCTAAAATAAGTACATCTTTAATTTTAGTTTACTAAAAAGTGCGAAGCATCGTCTGAGCTTTTAGCAGGTCATAACCTTTTTGCAGGTAGAGAGCTTTGCTTCAGTGTTGATAGGTACTATCTGATGAGGGTAGTGATTGCTGAAGGTTGAAGTGGTTGTGGTCATTTTTAAAAATAGACAACAGTGAAGTTCGCTGTATCTGTTGTTGACTCTTCCTTTCACTTGAACTCTTAGAGGCCATTGTAGCATTGTTAATTGACCTGATTTCAATATTGTTGTGTCTCAGGGAATAGGGACACCTGAAGAGAGGACGAGAGACAGGGGACTAGCCAGTCGGTGGAGCAGTAAGGACACACTCACTTATCGATTAAGTTTGCCATCTTATACAGGGGCATTTTGTAATGCCCCAAAACAGTTACAGTAGTAACATCAGAGATTATTAATCACAGATCACCATAACAAGTACAATAATGGAAAAGTTTGAAATATTGTAAGAATTACCATAACATGACACAGTCACAAAATAGGCAAATACTTTTGGAAAAATGGCACTGATAGACTTGCTCAACGCAGGGTTGCCACAAAACTTTGCTTTGTAAAACAAAACAAAACAAAAAACCACAATATCTGTGAAGCACAGTAAAGCAAGGTACAGTACAATGACTGTACTATGCTGGTTGGCTCCCTGAAATGTTTATGAGATGGACATTTATGCCCCACTTCACAGAAGAGAAACTCATACCGAGGGAGGTTAAGTGACAAGCCTAACATTACATAGGAAGCAAGTGGTTCTACCCAACAGAGCACCATTAGAGGATCTTCTACAACAAGGAAATAACTTCCAGGAATATTGCCTTGTGACTCTATGAACTGGGGAATCATTAATGCTAGTTAGGTAAAAAGCCTCAAATGAAGCCCCATACCCCGGTTATTTTTATTTTCAGTTAATGTTTGGCATCTCACCTCTCAACCTGAGGCCCCTGCTTGATCCATCAGTGATCAGAGCAGCTGGTTGGTTGCCTTGTAGTGAAACATGGCCTGGGAATCTCATCACAGATTAAGATCTTAGGATATTGGAGCTTCATGCACAATCACTCATGTCTGCCTGTAAAACCCTTCATTCCCTGTTGGAACAAGAGTGGGTGCTCAGGCCATGCTCTATGATCACAACATCCCAGGATCAAGCAGCTGGCTTGATTCCCTAATAGTTGACTCTTTGGACAAAGAATGTCTTTCTTTGAATTTTTTTTTTTTTTTTGAGATACATAACCCCTGAGCTTCGCTTTAATTTTCCCACTTTTGATATTGGCATAGATATAAAAAGTGCTTTACTTTCCTCTTAATTCTAGCCTGCTAAATAAAATAACCCAAAGCTGATGATGAATAGCGACCTCCAATGCCAGCAAATTGGTAAAGTATGCTGAGGATACTGATGAATTGGGGAAAATATGCCACACCTAAGTGAACATGTTATGTAGTTCTGCTTCATTGCCGACATCGAGGAGCTAATATTTTCATTTTTTCATTTTTGCAACCGAAGCTAGAGGAGTGGAATTTTGTGTTTTGTCTTACTTATCTTTTTGTGGATAAGTAATTAAAATAAAAATATGAAGCAAAAAACATATGAGTCAATAATATGTGAACCAGCCAGGACAAACACGTTGACCTTTCAGGCACCTGGTTCTATCTAGGTAAGGAGTACCAGGAAAGAGAAATGGTTAGATTTGTATGCTAGATAGACCATGCTAGCTGACCCATTTGTCTGCCTGTATTATCTTCCTAGAGGTTGTAGTGAAACTATGAAAGAAGAGATTTCTAGAGACATAGATAAAGTGGAACAATCAGGGAGTCCATGGTTGAACCCTGGGCATAACTAATAATCAGAGAAGAGCCTATGGAAGAAACAGAAAGAATCATCAGAGAGGAGAAATAAGCTTCAGAGGGAAGAAGAATCATAAGCTTCAAAAAGATCGAGTAAAATAAAGGCTGAAAAAGTCCTTTAGTTTTGGTACCTTGAATGCAAGAGATTTTGGTACAGTGGAAGAATTATAAAAGTGTAGCATGCTAGTCTTTTGAGATATTAAGATTAGAAAAGAAAGAATAGGTGCTAGAAGTCAGTGGGTAGAAAGGGAATTAGGTACCAGGAAAGGGTTTATTTTTATGAAAGAGATTTAAATGGATTTATTACCAGGGAAACTTGTATAATATTTACTCAAAAGGTAAACTGCTTTTTATTAATGATTACCAAATGTCAGTTCCAAATGTTCTCAGGCTATCTCATTAATTCTTACAACTCTGCTAAAAGGTAGCTAAACATCCTTCTGTTATAGATGTTATCGTTTCGTCGAAGTTAAATATCTTTCAGGAAGCTACATGACTTGATAATCAATATTTTTCCTTTTGTTTGCTATCTATCCAACTGTTATTCTAGAAAAATTTAAGATAATCTAGAAGGATATATAGTACATAATTATGAACCAAGAATAACTAGTCTGTACTCCATAGCACAGTACCCAAACAGTATATTTGAATTTTTAATTTTTGTATTAAAACTTTATTATAAAAATAAATAAATAAATAAATAAAACTTTATTATAGACTTCATTTGCACCCTGCATATCATAGACCTTATCGGGAAAAAAATCATTTAATGTTATTTTTCTCATCTTTTAGCCAGATAAACTGAAATGAAGAGGAGATAACTACTGATATTTAATATTAATTTATATTCTGTTATCAATAATGGATTATGCTATGAAACTTAACAGTTTCATATTTAGTCAGGGTCAGATTACCTTCATTTCATTTATTCGCAGTGTGTTTGATTTGATTGGAAAACATGGGCTCCCTCTTGTGACAAAATCAATGATTTTAAGTGTTTTTTTTTTTTTAATGCCAAACTAAGTCACACATCTACGCCCTTTTGCTTTCAAATAATATTATGTATACAGTTATTTAATTATTTAATATTTTTCTTTTTTCTGCAAATTATTCTAGTTTTTTGAAAAAGACAAATTGATATTTGATTCTACTGTGTGTTTAAAACTATAAATAATATAGAAGTTGTATTGACAATATCAGGGAGAAGAGGAAAGACCAATTTAGCTCTTGTTCTTTTGTGTTTTATATGTGCTGTTAGATGTTTTTGAAAACTCTCTGGAGAAATTAAATTAGTCCTAGTAACATTTTAATTGACTGGCACTCCAAGCTATACACACAATTAACTTTATATTCTGTATGTTCCTCATGCTTGATAGCTGTGCTTATACTTCTTAAAATGCATGGTTTTCCTCTGTTTTGGCCTGCACACTCTTAGTGTGTATTGTTTCTGCATTCCTCAGGGAAGCAGCATGCATATTGAACTATTGGAAATGCCCACAACGAGATGGTCTAACCAAGAATAAAAATCAGTTATTTTTTAAATGAAAAATTATATGCTGTGCTTCCATATGCCTCTGTGTTAGTGTGTGTATGTACATGAGAAAGTGTGGTGAAAAGAAAGAAGGAAGGAAGGAAGGAAGGAAGGAAGGAAGGAAGGAAGGAAGGAAATGAAGAAAGAGAAAGAAAGAAGAAAAGAAAAGAAGGAAAAAAAGAAGGAAGACCTAATAGTTATATTTCCAGACCTATCTATAAAAAGGTCTCTTAAGGTCATCTTAATACCAGGCTGTGAATTAAAAGAACAAGATTTAGTCGTGGCTCTGTCATGAGTACCTGTATAGCCTTGGGCAAGTCATTTTCCTTCTTGGAATGTCTATTTTCTTACCTGCATAATAAGGTAATTAGTCTAAATCAGTGCTTTAAAACTTCTTCTCTGCAGGACCATGTCTGTGGGAAATGACATATTTCCATGGCTCATTTTGAGTGTTAATTATTAAGGCAGTCTGTGGAATGACAGAAAAGGACTTTGGTGGTGTCAGGATGTGAATATAGACCCAGGGAGTGAGGGTTGAGAAAGCACAGCCTCAGATGAGCATGATGTTTGGGGACTGAGGGGTGCCATGGAAGGAGTATTTTCTACTAAGGAATAATTAATAAGCTAGAACCCCGGTTTCATCTTCCATGATTCTGTAAAGACTAAAACATTTTGGCAGTGCCATACTGGTGGTTAGTCTGAGAACCTGCACTGGAATTTCACTCTCCCTTTGTATATTATTATTATTTTTAAATCTCTATAATTCACAGATAGCCTGGCCCTTTGCTGGAGTCATAAACCATAGGCTGTATCAACTTAAAATTCAAGGCACGAGCTCTCCTTCCCCCTCCAAGTCCTGTCAGTCGACATTTCTTTGCACAGGCCTCCTTCAGTCATGTATATTACTCGTGTGACTTGGAGGCATTTCAGTTTGTGGCTCTAATTGACATATCAGTAACTGTTTTCCATTACCTATGTCGCTGGTGGTGTATTTTGCCCCGAGAACTCATGTGCCATCTGCCCCTACTCAGGGTGAGCCACAGGCTCCTGGAGGGAGCAGCTGCCACGTCCTTTACCTTCTCAGAATGTGCTCTGGTTGTGGAAGCCTCTTGCCTGGATGCCTGGCTTCTTTTTATCATGCTCCTGGGTTTCTCTCTTTTTTGAGTGATACCTGTGTAGATGACTTGCTTACCTCTGAGGTTCCTTTTATTTCTGAACTTCGTATTTCAGAGCATACACAGGTCCTCTCTCTGTGGCCCATAGACCAGTCCTTCTCTTTACGCTATACCTTATTCCAGTCCTGATTCATTGGAGAGAGTAGGTAAATCAAGCTAAGAATGAGCAATAACTGCGAGTGGCTGCAGCCTGGTATCATTCCTTCGTTCTTCAGTCAGACAGATAATATTTATTAAATGACTGCGATGTAGTAATTAGATCCCTTTTGCTTCAAGAAACTTGGTATTACATGAAGATCCTTTGTGGGAAGCTCAGGACAGAGAATTGGTTCACATTGTTCAGGGAGAGATGAAAAAAGAAGATGAATATGGGTGTATATTGATGTAGACAGCCAGAAATAAAAATGCACATATGGTTTTGTTCATTCAGGATCACCTGATGTTTGCCTTCTATGTGTTGAATATTGTTTTAAGATTTGCAACAATGTGGATGGATCTAGAAAATATTACGCTAGGTGACATAAATCAGTCGGAGAAAGACAAATACCATAGGATTTCACTCTTATGTGGAATTTAAGAAACAAAACAAATAAACAAGGGGGAAAAGGCGACAAACCAAAAAACAGACTCTTAACTGTAGAGAACAAATTGATGGTTATCAGAGGGGAGATGGATGGGGGCATGGGGGAAATTGGTGAGGAGGACTGAGTAATGTATAGAAGTACTGAATCAGTATATTGGATAACTGAAATTAGTATAACATTTCATGTTAACTGTACTGGAAAAAAGAGATTCTACTGAGAAAGACATGAAGGAAACAAATATTGATAATGTACATTGCATCATGGGTAGTGGTGGTAGATTGTACAAAATTTTATGATCAGCAGCCAGCAAGAGCCCTCAATCTGTCCAATTGCATTTGTATTGAGAAAGATTTTGTATGGCTTAATAGGTAAATGTGATTATGCACAAATAACCAGAGTCAATGCCAATTTTTGTTGTGCTGGTTGTTCAAACAGATAAATTAGTAAGGAAGGGGAAGAAGGGATGTTGCATTTTTACCAACTACCCTCCAGCTCACCAACCCCACCACATTGCCTAGTTCCTTGTCCTAAGTGTTATATGGTTGGTGTTTGTGTCTAAGTGGGGGACCGCATATATATATATATATATATATATATATATATATATATATATATATCAACCTGCTATACACGAGGTTGAGGTTAGAGGTTTTGTGGTTTGGTTGCTGACAACGTTTGAATTGATGAACAACCGACAGGGTTTCCATTCGATTTGTTAAAAATAATGTTAATTTAAAAACAAAGATTTTTTTTTTTGCCTCAATTCAGGTTCTGGCTCCTGAATTGAGGCAATGGTGTACAGTTTATGAAGAGAGATGATGAACAACCTGCATATGGGATTATAGTCACACTAGAATTTGTTCTCACTTAACAAAGCACTGTTCGAAGCTAGTTCTTTTTTTCTGCAGTAGGGGAATAACTTCAGAGTATTGCCTCTGTGACTCTTTGGATTGGAAAAGCATTGACCCTAGTTAGGTAAAAAGCCCCAAATGAAGACAAGGAGAACAGCTGGCACGCCTTTCCTGAATCCTGAGGATTTGTACTTTGAGTTAGGGTTTGGGGCCTCACCTCTCCCAGCCTGAGGCCTCTCTGTGTGATCCATGGGTGAGCAGTAGAGTTGGTTGGTTTTCTTACGGTGAAACCTGGACCTGGAATCTCCTGATAGCTTCATGTATGTCTCTGCATTTAAAAGCTTTGAGTGTTATGCTTGCTGCATGGTGGATGCTGGGCTCTTGTTTACTTCTTCCCCCTTTCCCTCTGCTTTGCACTGTTTCAAAAGACATTCAGAATCTGAAGCACTATAATGGGCCACTTTTATCTTCAAATGTAATGATAATATGCAAGTATCCAGCCGACTTGTGATCCTGTTCTGTCCAAATAATGAAACCAGAATATTAAGCTCATACCACAGGTCTTGCTTGTGAACGGTTTGATTTTCTTCCCGGTCTCACTGTTTCTATGCTAATTGCAGAAGGATGTCCTCTCAGGATATTAAAACCTAAGTCCTTAAAGACAGAACTTTGCATCTCCCAAAATATGTCCGTATTTCTATCAGTCTTTCTTTTTGTTTTTATTCAGTGCTGTTTGAGTTCAGACAGAACAGGATTGCAAGAGATGCAGTCCTCTCCCCAGATGCAAAAGTGGTGGGCTTTGAAGCACTTAGCACCCTCCGCAGCAGAGAGAGACAGGGATGCTATGTTCCTTGATGGGTTCTGGAAAATAAAAGCTTATGATCCTCTTTGAGTGCTGCTTGCAGAGCTCTTTCTCATTATTCAAAACCCTTTCCTTTAGAGTTGTATCCTGCCTTCTACCATAAATGTCCCTGCACGTTCTTTGGCTAAACCGGGGGACTGAGCAAGGGATTTGCTGCTTTTAAAGCTGTTCAGTGCCTTCATGCGGTGGTTCCCAGGCCTGGCTCCCCAGCTCTGCTCCACCTGAGAATTTCTGATCAGTAACTCGGAACGTGAGCTTTCTGAAGCAAAGGTTCAGAACCAATGCATTTTCATGTAGTGGGTGTTTAGTAAACTTCAACTGAATTAAAAAAAAAAGTGGACTGAATTAAATTTTTTTTCTCAAAAATAAACTCTTTCTCCTAATTGATTTGCATTTATCGATTCTAGTCCTCCACCTAATCTTTCACATTGGCTCATAACATAAAGAGGCAGTGAGGGAAAGGGCAGAGGATAGCGTGCTGATACATGCCGTTGCTCTCATTTGCCTCATTGGTAGCCTTTTCCCCATGCAAATATTAAATACATATCTCTTTTTAATAGACTGTGTGATCCTTGATGCAGGGACCATGTCTTACTCATTTCCATGTCTCAGGACACAGGCCTGAGTCTGAGCCTGCAGAAGCTGTTCAGAAAAAGAAGAAAAAAAAAAAAGAAAAAAGAATGAGAGCATTGTTCATGATTTTGTTTAAAAAAATATATATTCTGAAACGTTCTCCAAGTATTTTGATTTATAATAAATAAAACTTTAGCTATTACTCCAGAAAATACCATTTAAAATTATATAGCCGAAGCTACTAAATCTGAATTCATTCAAACTAACAAAGGAAATCTATAATTTGGTTTTGATGCAGTTTACATATATATTAAGGAATGATGACTAAGAAGATGACTGCTTTTAAGGAACCTGAGAGAACTGGGAAACTTTTGACAGGGGAAATCAGAAATGTGCAGTCCAGTGAAGAATTAAACTTCTGGGAGTAATAATATGGGCTGATGCACTCAATATAGCAGTAATGCCCTCTGAGAAGGATAGGAAATAATTCAGTTCCTTCAGGCTGCATGGAAGCTAAATACAGTATGACAAGAAATAGTAGCAGCACTCATTATGTCTGATTGCTAATTACCCCTTTGAATGATTCAGTTATGCCTGCTACTAGATAATTAGTTTAGTAATTTATGGCTGTGGCGCAAACTAGTATTTTAATTTTCTCAGTACAATTTTCACAATACCTACAGTTCAGATAATATCTTTCTTTTTTATTCAATTTTAAATTGCTTTTTTGAAGGCCTATAAAAGAGCAAAAATCCTTACATTTTTTCCCACGTGTATTTCATGCAAAAGTTTAGGCACTTTATGGAATTTTATTTAACTTTAAACGGCAGGAAAATAACATCTTATTAAGTCCTGTTTCATTATGCTTCATTTTTCCAATTTTCTGGGCAAAAGGGGTGAAAATTTTTTAAAGATTCTATCAAGTGACTCAATTTAACAGCTGCCAAATTTCATGTTCCAAAAAGACATTGAGCATTTGATAATCTACCTTCTTTCCTTTTTACACATTTCTACAGCAAGGATGAGCTCTGTTTATGTGGCGCCCAAACAAGCCAAGAGCTCTCAGACCTTAGGAGAATTCTGACATCATCTCCTATTTTTCCTATTTGAGTTGATGTGATGAATTCTAGCCAAAGAAAGTAGAGTGAGTCACTATGGGTGAAATTTGGCCTTAATTCAGTTCCCTCTTGAATCCACTTCCAGTCCTCCAATATTCCAGCTACTTTGCTGGGTTTTGTGGTAAGATGGTGGTTATTTTCTTAAAATACCTGGTCATCTTTTATAAGCTTTTATTATTGGTTCAGTGTTCCCATCAAGCTTTAAGCTATTTCCCTAATTCAGATAGCGATAAGAAAGTAAATCCAGGAGAGGGAGAGGGAAATGTTGATACAGTGGTATGCTAAGAAATTTCTATGACTCCAGTATAATTGGTCTGCAGCCCAAAGGCAACATTGATCAATGGGATTCACATGACACTCTCAGTTTAATCATATTTATTTCATCTGTGTACGTAGTGGACGCACTTGCCAAACTGTTGAGCGAAACCATGAATTAAGATCTGGCTTCGGTAATGCTGTATTTCAATATTGGATTATGAGGTTTGAATTTTGAGCAGCTGGTAGAAAAGGTGCAACTTTAAGATCACCGCAATAACTCTTGCTGTGAGAGGAAGCATCAAAGGACTTGGAATAACAAAAAAAAATTCACATTTTGTTCATTTGGTTTTGCTATCCTTAATATATTAAAATGAATGCTTTTAATATTAGTCGATGCTGCCAGACACACATGCCTCATGGCTAAGAGATTTTCTCTAGCATCTCAAAATTAAGAACATTTGGCAATGACTTGTCACTCCTTACTGCTTTCCACTTGGTACTTTGTTTTTTCTTGTAATACAATTACAAAATGCCCATGGTTTTCACTTGCCAAACTGTTCTTGTATCCAATATTCACCAGTGCTGGATCAATGTTCTAAAGGGCAGCCCTGACAGTGTTATTTCAGTGAACATCAGGCTGATGTTTATTACAGGCTGAATCTATGCCCTTTATTGCCAACAGTCTTACTTGAAATATGTGTTCCTTGACCCATTTAATAAATGGTTCCCCATAGATATGGCCGTGCAATTCTTCCTTTTTTCTATAGATGCTTTTTAAAAAAGTTTCTTACCCATAAGGCAGTCTGTCTAACCATCAAAGCATCATATTGACCTTTCCAACTTTGTTCAGGGTGACAGTTGGCTGGTTGTTGACACTTCTTTTTTTCCTAAGTTGCTAACTAGAGCTCTAACAGAGTTTTGTGCTGCCAGAGCCTTCAGGTCTGTAGTTCATTCGGCTTTCCTGATCTCAATAATAATTGTTTAATTCCTAAAATAAGATGCAGCTGTTTTAAAGTATATAAATGTACCAGTAATAAGTTAAGGGACAGAATTTACTGTGGTTAGATTTGTTGCCAGTATTTTGAAGCTCAGCAGTATATGATTTTCTTGTTCATATTATGAATTTATTTTGGTTCTCCTCCCACTGGTAAGAAATAGGGAAACATTAGTTATTAATATAGATTTGGTATGTTGCAATAAATTAGCTCTTGATAGAACTATTTGGAAGGAAGATACTATAATCTTTGTTCACATTATGAGTCTCAGCCAGTTGAAAATTTTTTTAAGAGTTAAGGAAATTTTGCGATGGCTCTCAGAATTGTGTTGTATTCACACAACATTATTGTATTCAGTCTTGAACTTTCCATCTATTTTTCTATGCTTCTTTCTTGACCTTGACTTTTCTAATATAAATGATCTAATAGTAGATGATTAGATGCAAAGATCTAAAAGAAAAATTTTCCTCTTTGCATTTCTGTATATGTATGTACTTATAATTAAGTTATTTTTAGAAATTTTTTTCAGTGGAAAAGTTAATCGATCTTCTGCTCTTATAAATTTGATTTAAAGGGACCGCTTTTATCTGATTTGAGTATACTGCTTAAAATAGGTACAGTGCAGTATTTCATATTGTGTCTTATCAGAGCTTTTAAAGAATTAGACCGTCATAGAATTTGATACTTCTGAGGCTAATAATTCTCTTTTTAATTCCTTGATATGTGATATTGTATTACATTATATTACTTTATATGAATAAGTAATATTTTTACACATGTAGAGGTATGTGTGTGAGGGTGTGTGTACACATATTTAGACAATTAGAGTTCTTAGCTGTTTACAAGGACAACATCCAGAGGTGCTTAACAGTTTCCTAAAGACTCTTCAGTATTGCCACTTGAGACATGATATCTGTGAAAGTAACACACTGAGAGAACAATGAATATGGTTATGGTGATTGGTAAGGAAACAACATTTTATCATACTCTTAATTTATCCTATTAAGTTTGTTAAATTGCATACCAAGAATACGTTTCAGGGGTAAGGAATGTAAACAATATCAAGCCAGAGTCCAAACCCAAGGGTTTAAAAGCTAACAAGAGAGAGAAATGAACACATATAATATACACACAGTCAAAACAAGAAACTGCAATCAGAGAAATATACTCAAAGTGCTAAGGCAGCCAGGGAAAGGAAAGGACAATTAATTTAGTCTTGAACAATTGTCTCAGACTGATGGTAATATTGTCCTTCTTTGGGGGCACAGTGTCAATGACATGAGCATCTCTTATTCAGAAAGGAATTAAATAAGCCTGCTCGTTTCATTAATATCATCTCAAATGAGTTTCATTGGTTTAAAAAAAAATCTTATGCACTTTGGGAGCATGTAGGTATAAGCAGGCAAAGAGAACGTTGTAGAACCTTATGTGGAAATGAAACTTTGCCTTTTCTCTTTGCAAAATCTTGTACCATTTTATTCATCTGTTTGTTTATTTTTGCCAAACCCAGATGTAGACCAATTCAGTCTTCAATATAAGACTGACAGACGTTAAGATTCAGTTGCAAAATCATGCTTAGGATTAGATACAATAAATGAATTTCGTGTACTTGCAAAATTCCAATGTCAGAAGTAGCATAACTCTGGTCAGGGTAGGCTGAATGCTACTACCAGGAACAAAATGAATATACTGTGAGGTGAGGGTCCTGCCAGGTGGGTACCACTGGGAGAGAGAGAGAGAGAGAGAGAACTTCTTCCAGGTAGGGAAGGCTGTGTGAACAGAATGCTTAGCCAGACCAGAGTCACACTCTACAGATGCAAGGTTGTGATGGTAGTAGTCAGCATCAGGTAAGACATGCTATTAGAGATCTAGAAGTTTTCTGGTTTTTGTTGTTGTTTAGGGAAGTGAGGCATGGGGCAAACCTTTCTGAAAGTTTGATAAGAGCTTTCGAAGTCTCCCCAGAAAATTGCACATACATTCAGACTGCTGCATACAACTTTAGTGGGCTTCACAGACCACCTGAAACCATTGCTAGGTTGAGGACCGATAGTTAAAGTGGAGGCGGGAATGATGGAAAGATTGATAAAGACCCTCACGTTTCACATCAACCTGACTGGTGTTCAGGGTCATGTCCTTGTCCCAGATGGAAACTGGAGTTAAACCCGGGAGCCAGAGGCCTGGGACTGGTGATCATTCAACTGACCGGCCACAGGCACCAGCCGAATCTTTGATGGCACCTGTTGGTGTCCCCCCTCACTTGGTGTTTTCCTTCTCACCCAGGTTAAGAATTGATTCGCACATCAAAATCTTCAGGAAGCTCTCCCTTAACGTCTAGTCTTTGGTACCTTTTTTATCCTGTAATTCTCCCTTATAATAGAGTTACAGCTTTGTCAGAGACCAGATTATGTTTCATTCATTTCTGAATCCCTGTTCCCAGCACAGTGCCAGGCACGTGGGAGGTACTTAGGAAATCTTTATTTTGTGAATGAATAAAAGCCAACAATTGTGTACAGCAGGTTTTGCTCTGCCAGAAACTAGGATACACAGCTTCAGAAAGACGAAATTAATGCATAAAAGATTCATATTATCTGAAACAAGCTATTTTATATGGACTCAATTGGGAAAGCTATACATAGTGTAATATAAAACGCACTGCCATGCAAAGGGGAACAAAATGAGCCAAGCATCAAATTTGGGAACATTGATTGGGGAACAATTCTGAAGTAGAGGCCTATAATGGGAGTAAAATCTCTGACTGAGTTAATTGGTCTCCCCTGATTGTTCAGCTAAAGTCATTTCAAAACAGGCTGTGCTTTCTTCATGTTAACCCTTTTTTTCTTATTGAAATTGTTCAGGGTTTCAGGACTGCATAAGGCATACCTTGAGTCTGGCCTAAAAGATAAGGCATTTAGTGTGGAATACCAAACCAGAAAAGTGGGATTTTTTTGTTTCCAATAGGAAAAAAGAGTACAGTATGAGAGGAAAAGAAACCTCTAATCAGAGCAAAGGAAAAGAAATTAGAATAGACTAAATCTGCAACTTAGCCATCTCCCAAAAGAACTGATTTTTGCTCAAATAAGCACCCCAAATTGTTCAGATTTTGGGTATTTGTAGAGAAAATATAGTATTTTATGGGATTGTGGACCACTTTCTTCATATTGAATTCTGTCATAGAGGATTTAAATAACAGAAAACAGATTTAAACTAAATCTAGTAGAACACAAAATCAATCAGAAACCTTTAGGAGAATCAGATATCAAAAGCTTCCTTATATTTACCTATTTTCTTAAACATTAATGAGTTCAATTATTCAATTTCTTGCTTTTTGGAGCTCTAACTCAACTTGGCTGAAATCATCCATAAGTCAGTTTCTCTATAAATTTCCACATCTGGGACACCTGGGTGGCTCAGGGGTTGAGCATCTTACCTTCAGCTCAGGTCATGATCCCGGGATCCTGGGATCAAGTCCCGCATCGGACTCCCTGCGGGGAGCCTGCTTCTCCCTCTGCCTGCGTCTCTGCCTCTCTCTGTGTGTCTCTCATGAATAAAGAAATAAAATCTTAAAGAAAAGAAAGAAAGTACTGGCTGGATTGTTGACCTTGTTCAAAAGAGAATGATGACTGATTTATTGCTTATCACACAGGCTCTAAGTATTTATTGATCTCTTTCTAGTCATTAATTCAATATTTATTGCATCCCTTTTTGAGCCAGGAATATACAACTGAACAAGAGATATGCTGACTTACAGGTGACTGAGATTCATGAGGGCAAAGCATATTATTAACAATCTTTTGTTAACACTGCATCGTGGGAACTTTGGGAATAAGTGCAGTTGCATTAGTCAGAAAATTCTTAACAATTTCATCCCCTATCATTTAGGCATTTGACTCTGACAAAGATATTAAAGTGCATTTCATAGTGAATTATGATAATTGCCCTCTGTAGATGTTCAATTTTAGGAGTTGCCTTGAGCATCCATACATTTCTCTACAATACACAGAATTTATAAAACTCTCAGAAAATATAAGGGCTAATCTAAAATTCAGAATCTCTGTTTTATTTTTGTACTGACAATGCAAATGCTTATCTAAAAAAATCTTATTTTATTCCCTTTTCATAGCCAAGCACAACTTTAACACTTTTGGAATCTTCGTTTCCTTTCCAATTGTCATTCGGATGAATAAATGTAATACAGGGTTTGGAAGTTGTATTTGCTCTGCGTTAATAAAAGCAGTAAAAGCTGTTTTTTTTCCCATCCCTAAATTATGTAGCAATGACTCATAGAGCAGATAAGGGGATATTACAAGATGTCATTTTCACAGCATTTTTCTAAACCCTGCTATGGATAATATAAACATTGGAGTACATTTTTAAAATTTTTAAATGCTCCTTGATGATAGGAGTCATTTTCATTTTTGTTTTTATGGATAGCATTTTCCTTTCCTGAATTAACTGTAATCTGCTTAGCCATTTTGCTCTCTACCAAATGTCCTGAGGAGTTCTAAATACATATGGCATGCTCTTGTGCAGTATTCCAGAAAAAGGACATATTAACATTTCGAAATATTTATGTACAAGAACAGAATTGCTTTATAATTTTGCTGGTAGTGTGACATCATTGTAGGCTTATAAAACTTTGTGGCTTGTGTGTTGTATACCTTCCCTCATATTCTATGCCTTGTCTTATGTCATTACCCCCATTGTGGGCATCACTCAGCTATTGCTTGTTCTTAACATCCTTTTTTCTTAACATTAATTCCACTCTTTTATTTTTTTATGATAACAAACAATTTTATTCCAAAGTGCAATTATAATTCGTTAATAATTTGCCAATTATAAATCAATCTTTTCAGAAAAAAATATTTTTAAAATAAATCCTCTATGAGCCTTGACTGCAGTGTACTGTGTTAAGTCACAGAAGCACTGATTCATAATGACCACATGGTTATATTTTGAGATGATGGGTGGTAACTAGCAAGGAAAGAAGTAAGATGTAATACTTTGTTCAGAATTTTAGTGTTGAAAATATGATTGATGTGTGTATTGTGCTCTCACTTGGAAGTTAACCCCCTTAAGCTTCTGAGATAGGTAGCAGTCTATCTCACCTTCCAGAATGAATATATAAGTTAGGGGTAAGGTATGTTAAATTATAGTGTCTGGTATTTAGGTAAAGAGTAACTAAAAGTAATACTAGTTTAATTTGTCCTTTGTAACCACGTATGTCAAGGATTATGGTTGACTTACAGTGCTTACAGATGCCTATATTTGGTACGGATCTAAATTTGTACTGTCTTCAGCCTGCCTCATTTGCGCATACCTTTCCCCTTTCTGTTCATCTTGAATGAACTTGAATTATACCTTTGAACTGAATTTTAGTTCAATCAATGTTATATTTTTTTTCTTGACATTTCAGTAACTCTTTTAGTTCTTAGATGTATTACACTTAACTACATTGTATTGAACTTGTTTTAGGTAGCTGCCTTCTGAATTCCATGATGACATCCAAAGATGCCAGACTCTATCTTACTTATGCTCTAAGCCCAGTGCCAAACAGTGTCTGCCATATAGCAGATTCTTAATAAGTATTTTTAAACTGTCAGATAGTAAATAGCATTTAAAAAACCTTAGACATCTGCTCAAAAATTAACTTGTATAGCCAAATAAATTAATATCCTATTAACTTAATTCTTAAATTTGTCAGGAAATAACATTTGAATTTCTTGGAATAGTCAACTTCAACTATATTTTAATAGTTACTTAAATGTGGAGGTTGACTTCTTTTTCTATTTAAATGATATTGCAAATGTCAAAATGATAACTTGGAGTCCTGCATCTTCATATCCTAGTGCAGAGTAGATAGTTGTAGAAATTTCCATATTGGTTAAGCCATCAGGTCATAAAAGTACAATTCTCTATTTCCAACCATGATGTAACATTGAATCCTTTTACAGTCATTTCAGAGGACGCTGTTAAAATTCTATCCCAAATCTAAAATTGTTCCTGTGTTTATTGTTGATTATATCAAGTCTTGAACCTTGGAACAGACATTTATTTCTCCTTCCAAATTTGGTTTCACATGACACTGCTATATGCTTTCTTCTATGCTATAGAGCTGCTCTATGCTTTCTTCTTAAGGAAAAAAAACGCATTGAAGCATTTGTCTTGAGGAAAAAAAATATTTCACATATAAAATATATTTTGGAATCATAGAAAGATAAAACTTAGGTCAAAGTTGGAATCTACTACTAGTCTTTGTAATGCTACCTTACATTTATGACTGATAGGAAGAAATATGTATCACATAAAGAATATTTTAGTTAACTTGAAAACATAAAAATAATATTTTATTTTATTATGGCATTAAAATAAAAAATCATAAAATGGTATTGATTAATGGTTGTTTATGTAGCTCTTAGTTTATAAGCAGATGATTTTTAGCAGATCACCCTCCATCTCAAATGCAGCATGTATGTTTTTCTTAATGTGAAGTAAGAAAGCATGAGAATGAAGAATTCTTTGGGGGACAAAAATCATTATGATCAGTTAATCTGATTATATTTTCAAATCAAAGCATCTGCATTAGAAACTCTGAAACATATCGAGAGTAAGATATAAAAAAATTAGAAAAAGATAATAAACCAAACAACAAATAAAAGCCAGTTTATTCATTAATTATTTTAATTAATGGAATAGATGATATGAAACAGGTTATCATGTACTATGTGATAAATGCTATGGTTAAAGTCTAACAAAAAGATCCATAAGATCATCTAGAAGGGACATCCAACCAAGCCTGAGGAGTCTAGGAAAATTTTCTAGAAAATCTTATATCTGAGCTGAGTCTTAAAAATATAGGAGGTATACTGGTAAAGGGAAGGGGAATAAATGCATTTTAAAAAGATGATTAAGATATTAGGACAAATGTGGCAAATCAGGGAATTGATTTGAAGTATAAACTATAAATGGAAGTGAAGAGACATAAAAATGAGGCTGCAAAGGCTCAAATCACCAAGAACACTGTAGGTCACCTTAAGAGCTGATCTTAAAGCAGCAGGGAAGTCCTTCAAAGAGCTTAAGCAGAAGAGCCAGTGTCTGCTTTACATCCCTTTCACTGGAGGAATGGAGACAAAGATGTTTGTAACTTTGAAAGGGGGAGGGGGGGGAGCATGGAGAGAAGGGAGATACTTCCCCCTTTAATGTCTTCTATTTTTCTATAAAATCCTGAAATTATCTCTTGTGAGTGAGAAAGAAGAGTGTGGAGTAGTGTGTTTAAGGAACGAGCTGAAGACTTAAAATATCATCTCTGGGGAAATAAGACAGAGAACAGACCAGGGAAGCTGTAAGAGGTGATTGGTGCACAGTATAAAACTACCTCTTCAGTTTGTCTTGGCGCTGGCTCAACTTTTTCTTCTTGCTTGGAAGTCTGTAGGAAAAGGCCAGTAAGCACTGCCAGCTAAGTCCCTAAAGCATAGAAATCTCGGTCTTAGGTTGATCTGAAATTTAGTTTTACCAGATATAGGAAATAGGAACAAAGGTTAAGGATGTTGGAGAGCAACCAAGATAATGAATTATGGGATCCTGACTAGATAGAGAAGGGAGTGACTATAAGATGGAGCAGATAGACAGGCATTAAAGCTGAGTCATCTAGGGATGTCTGGGTGGCTCAACAGTTGAGTGTCTGCCTTCTGCTCCAGGCATGATCCCGGTCCGAGGATTGAGTCCCACATCGGGCTCCCTCCATGGAGCCTGCTTCTCCCTCTGCCTATGTCTCTGCCTCTCTCTCTGTGTGTCTCTCGTGAATAAATAAATCTTTAAAAAAAATAACGCTGAATAGTCTAGAACATGTGTAAAAGGAGCAAGGGTACAAGAATCTTCAAAGGGTAGAAGAGTATTTTGAAAGTATTGAATATTGGTGTTTAACACTCTAAAAGTGGAAGAATTCTGGAAAAGTTCAAGAGCTTCACCTGAAAAACTATTAGAAGCAATGACATATTTTTGTTTGTTTTTTTTTTTTTTGGCTTTAATATTTGAGTTTATTCTTCGTTTAACTTTTATTTTTTATTTTTTTTGTTTTTTTTTCGTTTAACTTTTAAAATACTACTATAGTTGAATATTAAATCAAAAACATCCAAAAAAAAGAAAAAAAAAACAATAGCAAGTAGTGAGCTATGATTATAGTCCTTCACCCATTCACTACTGCATATAAAATGGCAGCAGGTTATTCACTGGCCCCATTAAGAGGTCTGACACTGAACACCACCCCTAGGATGATGATGATGTTCATCATCCTCTTATGCTTCCCCATTGTAATGGCGCCGTCTTTCCTGATTGGGATCAAAGTCCACCAGTTCCACCTGGTCCAATTCATCAGTCTCTTCTACTTCCTTCCTCTCAGGTAGGAGTTTCTCCAGCAAAGAAAGTTTATCAGGAGAGAGAAAGCCGTTCTCGGGGAAGTTTACCTTAAATATGATGATTAGGTGACCCTTCTCGTATGGTGTACGGTAAATTGGCATGCCTTCGTTTAGCACACACTTGATATCCCCATGCTTGACAGTCTGACCTGGATGAGAGGTGATGACGATGGTTCGGTTGTCAAGAGTAGATATTGGCTTTTGAAAGCCACACAGGGCTTCAACCAGCTGTATATCCATACATTTGAAAAGATCTTCTCGTCGAGTAAAAACATCATGGTCCTTCTGATCTAAAACAATGATAATATCTCTTAGTTCCAGTCCTGGTTCTTGGTCTCCCTTACTGTGAAATGTTATCTTCTGGCCATCTTTCATGCCTTTGTCAATATGCACTTCTAGAATCTTCTCTCGAACTATCTTCCTTCCGTTGTAGCTTTTACATCTATCTTTAGGACTGATCCGTTCCCTATGGCCCTGGCACTCCATGCACACAGATTGAATTTGGTGAACCATTGCAGGTCCTATCTGATGAATTCTTATTTGCATTCCAGTACCTTGGCATTTGGGACAACATTTGACTGCTCCTTTCTTAGCACCTCGGCCTTCACATTTATTGCAAATTGCATTCCTTTGCAGAGCTAGTTTTCTTGTTGCACCATTATATAAATCTTCTAAGGTTACTGAGAGCTGATGTACAACATTTTTACCTCTCCTTCTCTCTCCATCCTTCCTCCTCCAAAAAACATATCAGAGATGTCCATGGAAGAGTCAAAACCACCACCAGCTTCACCTTCTTTAATTGCCTGTTCTCCTTTGTCATATAATTCCCTTTTCTTTGCATCAGAGAGCACTTCATAAGCTTGAGAAATCTGTTTAAACTTCTCTTTTTCATTTGGATTCTTATCAGGGTGGTACCTCAAGGCCAGTTTCCTCTAGCCCTTTTCCAGTTCCTCCTAGGTGACATTGAGTTTGACCCCCAAAACACCATAGTAAGTGGTTTCTTTCACCATTTTCTACAGCCGGTGAGAGGCCCAAGGGCAGTGTGAGGGAGCGGGAAGGAGCACGTTGCTGGGAGCAGCTCAGGCAGCCACGTTGCTGGGAGCACTCGGGCAGCCACTACTTCTCTGCGTCTCACCAAGCATTCTGGAAAGTTCCACAATGGCATATTTTTGTGAGAGTGTAGCGGAAATTAATTTAAACAATCAATGGTTGTAAAGAATCCCATCGTTTTTGCTTTTAGGATTTATTCAACAGGAAATAATTTAGGATGGCACAATTATTAACAACCTAAGATGTTCATTAGAGCCTTGTAAATAATAGCAAATGATTGCAAATAGCTTAGAAGTGCAATAACAGAGGAGGGCTCTAAAAATTATGATAAATCAAAATATTTGTGGAAGGATAAATTGGTAGAACCTTTATGAAAGCTATTTGATCTTGTCCATCAATTTTAAATGCAAATACCATTTGATCAGGAATTCCACTTCTAAAATAATACCCTGCAGATATATTTATAAGCGTTAAAATCAAGAAGACACAAAATACTTTCTTTGTTGCTGCATTGTTTGTAAGATAAAATGCCAATCAGTAAGGAACTGGCTGGGCACATTATGGTACATCCATTAAATGGGTATTATGAAACAATAAAAAAAATGGGAAAACTCTTTACTGAGTTTTCCTCCTCCATGATACATTATTAATTAAAAGAAAAACAAAGTTCAGAACAGAGTGGGTGGTATAATGCCATCTATATAGAAAGTGGGAAAGTTCACACATGTATTTACATATATAAGTTCTTTTTCAGATAAATTTACAAGAAAATAATAGCACTTGTTGCTGGTGAGAAGAGAATTTCGGCGATGAGGGAGACAGCAATGAACAAACTTTCGTAGCCATTTTATCATGTATCTTTTCATTCTTGATGAATTTTGAATCATGAGAATGAAATAAGTCAGACTGAAAAGACAAATACCATATGAGTTCACTCATATGTAGAATCTAAAAAGCAAAACAAGTGAATAAACAAACAGAAAGCAGAATCAGATCTATAAACAGAGCAAGCTGATGGTTGCCAGAGGGCAGGGAAATGGGAGATGGAAAGAATGGGTGAAGGAGAGGGGGAGATGCAGGCTTCCAGCTATGAAATCAGTAAGTCATGGGAATAAAAGGCACAGCACGGGGAATATAGTCAATGAGATTGTAATAAGATTATGTGGTGGCAGGTGGGAGCTACACTTGTGGTGAGCATAGCATGAAGTACAGAGAAGTTGACTCATTATGCTGTACATCTGAAACTAGTGTAACATTGTCAACCATACTTAATTAAAAAATTTAAAATAAAAAAAATGCATTACCATTTGGAAATTTTATTTTTTTTTTTATTTTTTATTTATTTTTTTTTTTTTTACCATTTGGAAATTTTAAAAATCAAAATATTGATGTAACAAATCTAAGTATAAAAATTGTAAACTTTTTTTACTGACTTGGAAACATGTTCAAAATAATGAACTTGAGGCCAAGGGAAAGAGAATTTTATGTGTATATTTAAATACATGCCCACACACACACATATATACATATCTATATACACACACATACATATATACATACATACACATATATGATACTTCTATGTATAAAGCTACATAATGTGTATAGTAAAATGATAAGAAAGTACACTCCAAAATATCAATAGTGGGTATAACAGGTGGTAGGATTGGATTGAGGCAATTTTTATTCTTTTTGTTAACATGCATTTTGAATATATCTCAGTGCATGTGCATTATTTACATATGCTTGAAATGGACCAATGTATCATGAATTCCACTACTAAAGGGGAAAGTATTTTTATTTTATTTTTTGAAAGTATTTTTAAAAAACGCTTTTATATAATCCTCAAAACTCCCATTCTTTGAAACATACAAACTATGTTTTAGAGAATTTGCAATAAAATTTAATAAATATAAATGTGGAGTCTTCTGTAACATCTTTCATTGGAAAAGACCAGTCTTGACAGATGTACCTACTAGGAATTTTTATCTGTTATCATAAATAAAATATATTCACTGATATAAATTAAGAGAATATTATAAGAATGAGTCTTCCTAGAGAAATCTAATGAAGAATAATATACATTGTTAAAAGGCCCACATGATTCACAACTAAAATGAATGGCCATTCTGTTTTACATCTTCAGCATAATTGACAATAAAGAAATAACTTACGTTAAACATTTAGATAAATGAGCATATCCTATAAGTGCAGTGTCTGCAAGATCTTGGTTTCAGAAAGAAGTTAAGAACTTTAGAAAATTGTAAAATAAAATTTGAAATAACATTGTATTTTTTTTACCTGCTAATTTGCAAGCCTATTAAATGTATAGTCATGAAAGAGATCAGAAAGGGAGGTTGTCCATGGCACAAAATAATTATTTTTTAAGTTTATATTTAATGCATCTGTTATAATTTGGATTAAATGCTTTGAAGTATCATTTAATTTAATGTTTTTAGAAACTTTTGTTAACTCCTAAGCACTAATATTATATATGAGCCTTTTATTCTCCCCCTCTTTGGCTCCTCTCTTACTAGCATCTTGCTTTAGGCTGTTGTTAGATTGATGAATCAATATTGATATTGATGTTAACTAAACTCTGTAGTTTACAGTAGCATTCAGTCTTTATGTTGTCTGAATTTTGACCAATGTATGATGACAGGTATCCACCATTACAGGATCATATAAAATATTTTCACTGCCCTAGTAATACATTTGCCCCAAATTACGGTACCATTTTCTGTTCCTGCCAGCAATGAATGCAAGTTCCCACTGCTCCACTTCCTTGCTGGCATTCAGTGCTATCTGTGTTTTGGAGTTTAGCCATTGTGAGAGCTGCGTAGTGGTATCTCACTGTTGTTTTAATTTGCAGTCTCTTGTTGACACATGATGTTGAGTGTCTTTTCACATTCTTATTGGTCATTTGTATATCTGCTTTGGTGAGTGACTACAGAGGTATTTTTTCCATTTTTAATTGGATTCTTTGCTTTCTTATTGTTGAGTTATAAGAGTTCTTTGTACATTTTGGATACCAGTCTTCTCTCAGATATATGTTTTGCAAATATTTTCAGCCATTCTGTGACTCATTCTGTTCTCTCAAGAGAGCCTTTGTCAGAGCAGAAGTTTTAATTTTAATGAAGTCCAGCCTATTTTTTTTTCTTTCATGGGCTATGCTATTAGTTTTGTATCTAGAAAGTCGCCACCAAACCTAGAGTTTCAAGCCATGTTATCTCCCAGTAGTTTTATAGTCTTACATTTTACATCTAGGTTTTGTATCTAGAAAGTCAACTAGGTATTTAACTATGTTGTCTAGGAATTTTATAGTTTTGCATTTTACATTTAGGTCTATAATCCATTTTGAGTTATTTTTTTAAAAAAGTAAGGTGTCTTTAGATTCATCTTTTTGCATGTGGATCCAGTTGTTCCAGCATCATTTGTTGAGAAAGGTTTCATTTAATTTTTTTTAACTTTTCTGACTTTCTAGTCCCACTCACGAATTTCATGGATTCAAGCTCATCTCTATTCTCTACTCCAAGTTTTTTTTCCCCACCATACCACAATTACAAAAAAAAATCCTTCATGGTTTTCTAACAACCTGTCTAATTCCATAACATCCCTGCAGCTCATGAAGTGGTTAGGTGACAACTTCATAAAGCAAGCCATCCTTGTGTTGAATAACTCAAGTCATCATTCATTCATTTACTCAACACATACTGCATACTCACTATTGTCAGATATTTATCCAAGAAGTCTTACTTAGCCTAAAATGATAAGATCTTGGTTCCATGCTCTTGAGCAATATACAAACATCCATTTCTTTTTCTGTATCTTTGGTTTTGATATTGTCTTAGAGTGCCTCTCACTCCTTCTCTCATTTTAACCCTGTCCTGTTCCTTCAAACATCCCTACTACAATATTGATATGCATTTATCAGAGTGCAATTTCAGTTTTTGTTGCTCCTCTCAACATTTTATTTACTGAGAGAGAAATATATTTCTCTAGAAGTCATCCATCTGATATAATGCACAATGGTCTATTTATTTTCTGTGACCTGGACAACAGCCCCTATTAAGTAAGCCTTAAATCACTGGTATGTTTGCTGCCAAAATGGCCTGATGCACCATTATATTAAATTCATTATGAAATTAAAGTTTGCCTGGTGGCCATATTCAATATTGCGTTTTCAGTATGGAAAATTTCAATATGAGATGCCTTGAGGAGGTAATCTAGGGGTGGAGGACTAGTTTTAATTCACTAATTTTAATTGAACATTATTCCAGGGTATCCAAAGAGATAGTGTAGTCTGATAGGAAAAATACTGGATTTGGCATTGGGAAGACCCAGACTTAGAAGGTATCTCATACATATTAGCTGGTTATTTATCTTCTTTAAGTATCAAGTTCCTCCTCTGCAAGATAATGAAGGTAACAATGCTTATCCCCATATCTCTTCAAGTGAGTTTTGAGAAATTAGTGTGGCAACATGAAAATAATTTTTAGGGCAGCCAGGGTAGCTCAGCGATTTAGCACCACCTTCAGCCCAGGGCCTGATCCTGGAGACCCGGGATCAAGTCCCACGTCGGGCTCCCTGCATGGAGCCTGCTTCTCCCTCTGCCTGTGTCTCTGCTTGTGTCTCTGCCTCTCTTTCTCTGTGTCTCTCATGAATAAATAAATAAAATCTTTAAAAAAAAGGAAAATAATTTTTAAGTTAGGTTCACTGGAGAATAATTTACATACAATGAAAGTCACCCTACTGAGTACACAATTCTGTTGGTTTTCACAGGTTCATAGAGTTATGTCCACACCACCACAATCATGGTATATAACAATTCCATCACTTCACATGTTCCCAGTGGCCTCTCTGTCTCCTGCCCCTAGCAATGACTGATCTACTCTGTGTCCCTATAGTTTTGCCTTTTCCAGAATGCTATATAAATAGAATCATACGGATGTGGCTTCCTTCACCTTTCATAATATTCTTCGAATCACATCCATGCTGTTGTATTTATCAGCAGTTTGTTCCTTTTTATTGATATATGAAGAAAATATGTTTTTAATTGCATGGAAATCCAATTAAAGAAGAAATGAAAATAATTTCTTTTACAAAATAGGTTATCATTAAGTTGATTAAATATATACATCTCTTAACGTAGAATATAGACAATAGCATTTTCACAGTCCTCCTAAGCCCTGCACCATGATTTTGGAAATATTTATCTCTTGCTTTCAGATGAACACTGAATTCCCAAGGGCCTAGTTTTCAAAAAATATAACTTTGTAATGTTTGTAGTCATATAGTTTGAGATGAAATTAAAAACAGGAGGTGGTTTTCTTGAAACATGTGGGATTGAAAGGCCAAGGTGTGACTGATCGTGAGGCAGTTTTTTCCTGTTGCCAAAAAAAGCCTTTTTGAGCTGAACAAGAAAGGTATAAAATTAAAGTAATTGCACACTTCAAATTTGAGTCGCAACATGAAACCTTGCTGGCAATTTGATGTTTTACTGACATAGTGGCCTGCCGGCCTGTTGTGAGATACATCAGATGTGAATGCCGCGTCTTTTTCCGATGATTCTCTGAGTGATCTTGTGGAGTGGCTCTTATGATACCCCAGCAGTGCACCAGAAGAATGCCAGCTTGTGTTCCAGGGTCTGCCTCTTTAAATCTGAAAGTTATTTCATGTCCTTTTTTGTTGTTGTTGTTCCTAATTCGCTAGTCATTGTGTATAATTATCTGTTAGAGGGATGATTACACACCAACGAATTACAATCAAACTCGGCTTGTTAGCATAGAAAGCTTTGGTTGTTGATCACAATCATTTAAGCGGGAGCTCACCCTCCCTGAAATGCAGATGTCACGTTAGGCCTCCTCAAATCGAACCCTGTTGATGTATCCGAATGAGCATATTTGGTGTCATGTGTTCACCATTGTCATTTTCCCATAACATTGAGCATTGCCTCTTGACTTTGAGATTCTTTTGTGAAACTGGGATAAATGCGTGGCCGTTGTATCAGACGTGTGTTTTCTCCTAAAAGTTATGTTGATTTTTTTAGTTGTTTTTTATATTTTCTATATAAACACCACACCTGGTGAAAAATTTATTGAATTCACATATTGGAAAATAATTGATATAAACAGAAATATGGATTTTTAAAACAGAGGTTTTTATTTGAAGCTTTTTCAAATAAAACAAGAAATAACAGCAAGGATTAGAAGTTTCTCAGTCTCCCAAATGTCACATTACCATAAATTTGGACATATAGAATTGTCCCACACTCTACAAAAATAAACAAACAGGCATTTTATAGAGCAAACCTTATTTGAAAGATGCAGCATAGACATTGTATATCCTAACTGTGACTTTGGGCAATTTCCTAACCTTTTTAAGTGTCAGTTCTGCATCTATAAAATAGGGATACTAGCCTTCCTCACAGGGATATTGTGAGGATAAAATGAATATTACTGGTTAAGTTCTTGGGACATCTACTTGGCTGTCTTTAAAGAGAATACTCTGGAGTGTTAGGGATATAAAATAAATCTGGTAATTCTGTGGGTATATCGAGTTATAATATTTGGGTAAGATTTATACATAGAAATTGTTGTGTCTATTACATGGAATTGCAGATTTCTCAGTAGAAACATTTCTGTGGCTTTATTCATGATTGGCACTTTAATCTTTGTCCTTTTCTATAACATATTCTAACAGTTTACTCTGGATTGGCTGATTTCTCATCCACTGAGCAGTCATGTACGTGTGACTTGAAAAAAATAGCTTTTCCAATTCATTCCTTCATTTGATCATTCAAATCGTTCACTATTTATTCAATCAGAAGCTCTTGCGTCTTTGGCTGTAACATATCTGTATGTGTAAGGTTAGCTGCCTCTAATTTTCTCCCTTAAGAGAGATAAATATATGAGTTTTTATAACATAAGAGGACAATTGATAGCAGAAGAAAGATGAAAAGTCCCAAGGGAGTTCAGAAAAGTGGATCTATTCTCTCTGAGAGTTTGAGAAAGGCTTTAAACTGAGCCAAAGGAGAGGTAGGATTGTAACAAATGAAGAGAATTCCGGGCAAAGAGAACTAAATAAGAACTACGGAGTCAAGAAAATTGTTTAGTGTTTTGGGACATACTCCGTTTGAATGGAGTACATAAAATATATAAATGAGCTGGGAGAAAGCAGGTTGGAAAGAGATCAAATCATAGAGGGATTCGAATATATAAGGGAAGACTTAATGCGTTATTTAGTGGTCAGTGAGGAGACTTCCGGGAATGTGTGGTCAAATCTGGGGGAAAAAAAAAGTAGATGAGTTCAGATCATGCTGTGGAATCGATCTGGCCACTAGAGTTTGGATGAGAAAGAAAAATACATTTTGACTTATTCATTCTTTCCCCAAATCTCTCCTTTATTCTGACAGCTCCAAAAACATTATTTTATTCAGGAAATTGTTTTATGTGGATTACCTACTAGTTTGGTCGTTTACAAGATTTGTTTTAATGGGATTGTCTGAAACGATGCTGCAAATTCTTCTTGTGGCATACAAAAATCCTTGACCTTGGTGAGTCAAGAGCTTTAGTACTCTTTCAGCCGAAAGTGAAGGAAAACTTAGGAAGCTTTAAATTAATTTCTTGTAGTTCTTACATTCTTGTGTATATCTATGGAGGTGGGGGATGGGAGGAGAGGAGTGTTCAGGTTCCTTTAGAATAATAGATACCTTAATAGTATGACTTAGTTTTACCCCCTCTTCTGCCATTTGAAACTGCCTTATTCAGATTTTTTTAAGAATTAAACTCTCAGGGCACCTGGGTGGCTAAGTCAGTAGAGCATGTGACTGATTCTTAATCTCAGGGTGGTGAGCTCAAGCACCATGTTAGATGGAGAGTTCACTCTAAAAAGAGAGAACAAAAAAAGAGAGAATTAAACTCTCAATATGTAACATAATATTTGTGCTACAAATTATTTTAAATATTTATTTATTTGAGAGAAAGTGAGAGGAAATTAGAGTAGGGAAGGGGCAGAGGGAGAGAGGAAGAATGTCAAGCAGGACCCCCTGCTGAGTGGGGAGCACAGAGCTCTATCACATGACCCATGAGATCACGACCCATGAGATCACAACCTGAGCTGAAACCAAGAATTGGATGCTCAACCCACTGAGACACTGAGGCACCCCATTTTGCTACAAATTTGTAGGAAGACTAATTTTTTTTTAATTCTGGTATAGTTACCATATAGTGTTATATTAGTCTCAGGAGTACACTATAGTAATTCAACACTTCTATATGTTAATCGGTGCTCATCATAAGAAGACTCTAAGTTCTGTACTTACAAATAAAAGAATATCAAAGAAAAGGTTTTGCATTTACTAGCTAATCCAGTTAGGTCAATAACGTTAGAATATGTTTGAATCTGCTGGAAGGGATATCTTAGATCCTAAAAGCTAATAGTAGTAATAATGATAATAATAATAATAATAATAATAAAATAATAGCAACATTTAATAATGTTTAAAATACTTTTATAAAGAGCTAAGTGGAAATTTAAAAGTAATATATTTACTTTAATATATTTACTTTAAATATAAGTAATAGGGGATCCCTGGGTGGCGCAGTGGTTTGGCGCCTGCCTTTGGCCCAGGGCGCGATCCTGGGGACCCGGGATCGAATCCCACATCAGGCTCCCGGTGCATGAAGCCTGTTTCTCCCTCTGCCTGTGTCTCTGCCTCTCTCTCTCTCTCTCTCTCTGTGTGTGTGACTATCATAAATAAATAAATAAAAATTTAAAAAAAATAAAAAAATAAAAAAATAAATATAAGTAATATATTTAAATGTTTATTGTGAAATTTTCAAATGCAAATCATATTTAATTATTACCTTTACTAACAGATTTTTTAACTTTTTAAATTCTTGACTGTTTCTTTTTTTAAAATTTTATTTATTTATTCATGAGAGACACAGAGAGAGAGAGGCAGAGACATAGGCAAAGGGAGAAGCAGGCTCCTCACAGGGAGCCCGATGTGGGACTCTATCCTGAAACTCCAGGATCACGCCTTGAGCCAAAGGCAGATGTTCAAGCGCTGAGCCACCCAGGTGTCCCAAATCTTGGGTGTTTCAAAGAATGAAATCATCCACTATATTTATTTATTCTGCTTTTTCTTTCAGAGGAATCAAGTTTATGTGATAAAGTATTTTATTTTATTTTTTTGTGATAAAGTATTTTAAACATGATATCCAGCGACCTGTGAATTTAATTTTTGTGTGTGTGTTCATTTTGTGCACATTTCTTTTAACAATGTCCTTTGAGTTTTCATTAACTACTAGAAATAATTTCTTAAAGCTTCTATTTATTTATTCATAAGAGACAGAGAGAGGCAGAGACACAGGCAGAGGGAGAAGCAGGCTCCTCGCAAGGAGCCCGATGTGGGACTCGATCCTGAATCCCAGGATCACACCCTGAGCCAAAGGCAGATGCTCAACCGCTGAGCCACCCAGGTGTCCCTAGGAATCATTTTAAATTGAGAAAAATCTTAACATTTCAAGTTAAGATGAAATCAATGCCATTTCAAGAAATGAAATATTTATATATTTATAGTCTCTAAATCATAATTATTTATCCTGCATATTATGCAAATAAATTCCTTTTATATTAACTGATTAGGTTGTTGATATTAATATTATAAATAACATTGTCACTCTTAAGCTATTATAATAAGATTAATTTTGAAAAATCTCTGCTTAAAAAAGTAAAGTAGAATTTATTTATTAATGAAATTCTTGTTCCTATTAAAGTGACTTCTAATTCAGGGAGTTATTGTTTCTGATTGCATTAAGAATCTCTTTCTCATGAGATTCTCTTTATTATGAGGTATGGGATAAAATAAAAGATGGGTTGATTTGCTGTTTTAATAATTTGATTGTGTCACATTGATTTATTGTGTCACATCTAATGCACACAATATTGCATTAGTTTCAGATGTTTACCAATTTCATCACCACAGGCACCATCTTTACTACAAAACTTAAAATGGGAAAGAAATAGAGGGTGAGTGGTAAACTCAACTACTGACTGAAGATTATTTCAATGTAGAAAGGTTAAATCACGTGGGAACAAAATTTTAACAGAAGACTTTCCACCTCAGTAGTTTCAAGCTTGTGCTCATTAAAGGTGTTACTGTATTTGCCCAAAATATTAGAAGTCCTTAGAATTGTTTGAGTAAAAATAATAATAATAATAATAATCTTTTAGAAAAAAATAAATTTTTAATTATTTTCCTCACTAAGAATGAGTATTAATTGATTATAATCTGTTGTCATAACCAGGAAATTGGATGAATACATATTTATGAGCAAGTCAGATGGTGCTCAGTACATTTTCTAGCTCTGTAAAGCATTGTATGTGTGGAGTAAGTTTCTTTAGTGGAATTTCAAATTCTGTGTGTTACTACCCATAAAATATATTTGCAATTGCGTTATATAATAATCCCTCAGGCTTTATCTTGATTTTTTTTTTATTTCTTGAGTTTTAAAGGTAACAAGTCCAGTCTTGTGGCACGTAAAGAAACATCTCAGAGAAGAGCCTGGGTGGCTCAGTCAATTAGGCATCGGACTCCTGATTTCTGCTCAGGTCATGGTCTCAGGGTCCTGAGATGGAGGCCCACTCTTGAGCTCTGCACTCAGCAGGGAGTCTGCTTGAGATTTTCTCTCTTTTTCTCCCTTTGTCCCTCCCTGGCTTTGCCCTCCTGCTTGTTCTCTCTCTCTCTCTCTCTCTCTCTCTCTCTCTCTCTCTCTCTCTCCCTCTCCCTCTCCCTCTCCCTCTCCCTCTCCCTTTTTCTCAAATAAATAAATCTTAGAAAAGAAAAGATGAAAGGAAAGAAAAGAAAATCTCTATAAGGGTGCTTCCTGAAAGTACGTTTGCTGAGGAAACTTTGGTTTTTAGAAGTATCTTTATTTATTTAAACTAAGTATTGTGTAGTGAATGTGATACACACTGTACTCTGCTATATTTCCTTGAAGGGAGTAAATAGAAAACCCACTGATGTAAAGGTAACTGCTTTTTAAAAATATTTTAAAATGTATAAAACAAGTTTAGACAGAAAAGTGTCTAATATTAAATTTCCTTTTTTAAGATTTTATTTATTTATTCATAATAGATACTCAGGGAAGGAAAGACATAGGCAGAGGGAAAAGCAAGCTCTCTGTGGGGAGCCTGATATGGGACTCAATCCCGGCACTCTAGGATCATGCCCTGAACAGAAGGCAGATGCTCAACCACTGAGCCACCTAGGTGCCCCTAATATAACATTTCTGAGGGCAAATAGCTCTGGCTTAGTAAAGGGCTAGAAAGAGAAAAATATGCATAGACATATACAAAAGAAACTCAATTTCTTTTCTTCAATGAGGATTGTGATTTATGATTGTTTCTTTTATGAGGATTGTGAATTATGACAAACTGTTAGCTGGTAAATTAGACAATTAGCATGAAAATAAATTTCTGGTAAAGAACATGTTTTCTGTACTTTGTGGCTAAAAGTATAATTGGAGGTATGGTCTTGGATCTTTTTAAAAACTTAACTGCATTTGCTGGCGTCTCATTTCTTTGGAGTGGATCGAGTCAGTTGCATTAATGAATAAACACTTTCAAGAAAGCATATTAGGTTGGCATTTCTAGGTTGGATGCATGATATATAAAAGTACTAACTCTCTGGTCAAAGGAATTACAATACAGAGGGTTTTCAATTTGGCACCGAGGTTACTAAATAATACATGTTGATATATAAATCACTTTAAGAGGTCAGAAGTATTATACTAATAACAGACATTTGTTCAACAAATCTTTGAGTTATTATTGCCATGTGTCAGGGGTGAAATGGTGGATAAAAATAGATACCGTCTCTGACTTCCTACATCTTATAGTCTGAGATCAGGGGTAGTGGAGACATACAAGCATATGGAACAGTGCATATGGAAAATTGCCAGTAAAGGGAGGTACATGGAAGTAAAGGAGCCTGTGGTGGAGGATTTTGACCTGAATGGAGTGGTCAGAAGCTATGCTGATTAAAATGTGAAATGAATGTCATTCTATTTCATATGTCCAATTGATTAGGTACATTGCAAAAAAGTTAGCATTGAAAAAGTACATAATACTTTTATCAACCTGCCAAATAGTCAAAATGCTTTTCAAGCTTCCACTTCTGTGCACGATGCCATAACTCTTTTGTGGAAAATCTTGCTGTTTTTTTTTTTCTGAAAAGATCAAAATCAAGAAAGTTGAAGTATTCTATTCTTTACGTTTTTAAAAATCTCCTCAAATTTCCATTCCTTCAGCTTTTTTATCATTCTCCCCTTGAGGTTAACAGAGAGGTTTACTTGATAATAATCTCTAAAGATTTTGAGCCAATGTCTTATTTCTCCTGATACCTGGAGGTTCTTGTCTCACATTTACTATCTTTTCCAAACCATATCTATCAATAACAGTGTCTTTATTCCCCTACTGCCGCATTTCACTCTAGTTATAAAGATATCCATGGAACCAGAGTGAACACGTTTGCTGTGCTCTCCCAGGCTTCTGATGTGTTACTGATTTGGGGAAAATGTTGGAGCTATGCAGTGAGGTAGCAACTGCAGAAAGGAGTACAATTTTAGAAAGAAGTTTTAGTTCAGATTTGAACATTTTCAGTTTGAAAAGATCCAGTAGGCAACTGCCATAACTACACCTGGACTTCAGGTGTAAAGGCATCTGTAGCAAAACAAATTCTGCAGCATTAGATTCTTACGTAGTAATTAAAGCATGGTTTTGGAAGGTGAGGTGACTGAGAGAGATAATGCAGAATAAAAGGAGCACAAGAAGTCCTCTGTGTTCCTTACAAGGGGTAAAACATTGTGATTAAAGGTTTGGGATCATACTATGCCACTTTCTTTGCTTTTGTCTGGTTCTCTTATCCCTTTGTAACGTACAAACTATACTCATGCTTTATTTTCTTGATGAAAAGCCCCAATTCTTTTTGTTCTTATTGCCTACATGATGGCCATATTTGTCATTTTAACTAACTCACACATGGCCTTCTATTCCTTTACATCGTTCATGTAGCTTAGTTTTTTTTTTTTTTAGACCACATTTTAAGTGTTGGAAGACCATGTATCTCCTTTAGCATCTACCCCTGTGTCTTTCTCACCATAAGCACTTTTTTCTTTATGTCTAAATTTAATAATGGGGATCTCTAGTTTCCTGGCATAATCACTTTATGCAATGACAAAAATACTAAACAGTTTTTGAAAGTTGAATTTCAGTGAAAGAATTGGATTACAGCTTCACAGAAAGTGATTTTACATTTCATCTTGATTCTCAGAGCAAAGACCGTATTTCTTTCCAGTATAAGAATATCAGAATTGAAACTCCTTTTTTTCACAGATGAGGAATAATTCTGATTAATTTTTTATCGTTTCCAGCTAAAATGTTTGTTAAACTTTTAACAAATTTCACAGATAAAACATTTCTTTTTTTCCCCCTATTTTGAGACTCCCTTCTCAATTTTTCAAGCACAAAGTCTTGGTGAACAATTGTCGGTTAAAGCCTTTGTCATACAGAATGTATATTAATGTTGTTGATTATAAATTTGATATAAAACCCAAGAGTTTTGTATATGTGGATATGTGTGTCACTTCCTTAACAAAATCTACCTCTGTGTACACTCGGAACTAAGACTGTAGATGCATCTTTATTAGAGTGGTAAAAAGATTGTCCCCAATAGTGAAAATTTATTGCCAAATGGAGGAAAGGCAATGATGAATAAATTAAAAATACAAAGCAGTATAACATGTGCTCTGACAGAGAGGGAAGCAAGTGAGTGACATAGGAGAACAGAAAAGGAAATCTAATTGCATGTCTAAATGAAAATAAGTATAATATCCACTTTTCTATGATAATCACTTTCTGCACAAGCAAGAATGCTAAGAAGTCTTATCAATAGTGTCTACATGTCAGAATCATCTCTATTTTTGCTTTAAAAGTTGCAAATGCTAGGCCTTACCCTTAAGACAAATCAGAATTCTTGGGTATATAAACTGTTCCTCTGTAATTTTGAAAAACTCTAGATCTACTTTAATGAGTTCTCTAATTAAAGTGATCACATACCTGTTTGTTCAGGACAGTCTTGGGACTCTCTCATGCTCTCTCGCTCTCTCTCTCTCTGGCTCATTTTCTGCCCTGGGGCTCTCTCCTTCAGGTATTCTCTGCAGGCTGTTACCAAGGCCTCCCTTTGTCCCTTCAGATACTTCACGTAGGGCTCTGCACATCTCTCATAGATTCCATCTTAATCTTACACCCTTTGCAAATAATCCCTTATTAAACTCTCCCAAACTACCCCCAATTATGTATACCATCCTTTTTTCAAATATCTGGACTGTACATTATCATTCTATACCAGTTACATGATGACTGGATGCTTAAAATGAGTATCCTGTTTTGAACACAAACATCAATCCCTCATGCTTCCTCCATTAGACACTGTAATCAGAGACAAGATAGCATAAACATTTATATATTAAAAGCAAAGTATGGGCCAATCATTTTATTAACCACAATACAGGTACAAGTTTATTTTCCCAGAATGACTGGAAGCTGTGCTTAGGATTCATAGAGCCTGACATTCAAAAAATAAGGATTAGTTTCACTTTGGGAAATAATAAATGTAGATGTTTTCAAATCATCTTATTTAACAGCTTTAAGATGGTCAGTCAGTTGACAGTTTTTGGTGTCTTTGTTCTGGAAACTAGTATATTGTTGGTTTAATTAGTTATTCCTATATGATAAGTATATTGTTGGTATAATTAGTTATTCCTGTATGAGAGAAGATATGTAGCGCAGCATGAAGTCCACTTACTCTTTGTAGAATATTTGGTTACTGCTTGTACTGTTGCCCCCACCTCCCAAGTCTGATTTCTAGACATTAAAAACAAGGTTATTATAATCCTCAAGTATTCTCTGAATAACAATCTAGCTGTTTTCCATTTGAGCCAGTCTTTTCAGAATAGGTTATTGAATTTGCCACGGGTTTGAAAATATTAAGCACTTCAGATCATCAGGGCATCATTTAATGTCCAGCAGTTGTTATAGACAAAATTTGATTGAAGTTGGAACTTGCATCCTGAGATTTGGAATTCAAAGCTGATTTGAAAAATGAATACTCATGCATGATAACATTATGAACTAATCTTATTGAAAAGAGAGAAAGACAAGGTGAGTACAAGAGTGTGCACATACTGGGAACCATTTTTTTTTCCAAAGGAATTGATATCAATTAATTCATAGATATTTCCTGAGCACCTATAATACATCCTGCTTGCAATATTAACAGTGTTTTCTAATTTAATTGTCTAGCACATATGAACTAATAGATCAGTGGTGCCTAACTCTTGACCACTTGCATTTATTATTGTCAAATAAATAGGCTTTGATTATTAATTATATTTAAAGCTATATAAGCAATAACATTATTCTTAACTGTCCAAGAGATACCCATCTCATATATAGTTCAAATTTGGAACATTATGAATAGCTGAAAAAGATAAAAGAGAAAGATGCACTTTATATATATGTATGTAGCTTATGACTATGACTCATTGTCATTATCAAAAGGAAATTAAAATGGGTTAATGATCTTGAGTTTGACTGTACATTTGTGCTTATAATGATCTTGTCTCAGTGAGGGAAAAAATGCTTTAAGATCTATCTTCAGGATTCTCTTAGGAAGACAACTGTCTTTGTTTAGGAATGCACCTTAACGATTGCCTTTGGCTTTGTAATTAAGGACTTGTGTGCACATCCTAAATTGGATGGAGGAAGAAAAACAACTTAAAAGTTTGTAGGAGAAATTACTCTGTAAAAAAATATACAGGGAATTTTAGAGGATGTAGGCAAATAAGTTAAGAGGGTATGGGGTAAAAAAAAAAGAGGGTATGGGGAGAAGAAAGTCAAGAAAAATAGTGATAGGCTGGGGGTTCAACACAGAAAGAGAGTGTTGGAGTTCTTACTGGTCTTAAAAGAGAAGCCATTTTCTGGAGACCCTACTAGAAGGCAGAAGGATCAGTAATAGAAATGACTTTTATATCCTTACAGATTGCTGAATCTGAGCAATAAAACACAACCAGGAAAGTGTGCCCAAGGTAGATTTAATAATCTTGGTTGTAATTAGTTTCCTCTGCAACTGATGGATGGCCTTATAAAGCGAGGAGGTAGTAAAATAAAAGTGGTCAGGGAAAAAGGTTTAAAGTAAGTTGAATATTTCCATATTCCCTTAATGTTTTTTACATTAGTGTAATGTTTTTGTTTTTAGAGAGAGTGAGTGGGGGTGGGGAGCAGGAGAGAGAGAGAGAGAGAGAGAGAATCTCAAACATGCTCCATACCCAGTGCAGAGTCGAACTTGGACATCAGTCTCACAACCTTGAGATCACGACCTGTGCCGAAATCAAGAGTCAGATGCTTAACTGACTGAGCCACCCAGGCACCCCCATATTAGTATAATGTTTAATGTCATCTGGGTTTACAGATCTCTGAGCATATTTGCTACAGAATATGCACCAGCTATTACAAAGAGCAGCAATATGGAGTTCATTGTGCCAACAGCAAGCGCTGTAGTCTTGGCCAGAGCAAGGACAATTAGAACCTGAGATTATTTGTGCCATAAACATTCCATCACCTCTGAAAGTTTCTTCTTACCCTCCCTATTCATTACACTTCTCTCCAAACTCATTATATACATTAAATATGTACATATTTTGTATCAATTATACTTCAGTAGAGTGGTTTTAAAAAAGAAGGAAAGATGCTGTTGTAAATTGTGTTTTTCTAAATCTCATTTTTCAATTGTTAATTAGATTACATAGAATTACACTGGTTTTTGTATGTTGACCTGCATCCTATAACACTACAAAATTGAAGTATTAGTTTTCTAGATTTTTTTGTAACATTCATAAGGATATTTTCCATAAACAATGATGTTGTCTCTGATTAATGACCATTTATTTTACTTTTTGCTTTCCAATCTTTATGCCTCTTTTTTTTCCCCTTAGAGTATTGCACTGGCTAGAAATTCCAGTGTTGAAATAGACGTGATAATATAAGACTTATTTATTTGGAGGGTTTCTTTTCTCGTAAGGGAATGAGGATTGATATTTCACAACTATTAAACTGTAGGTTTTTCTTAGGTTCCCTTTATTAGATTCAGGATGTTCTCTTCTATTCCCACTCTTAATTTTATCATAAAGATATTTTCATCAAAGCTCACAGAAGTCCAAATTATAATAAGCCAAATGTGGAAACAATCCAACTATATGTCTACAAAAGAATGGATGGAAAGTGAATGGATAAAAATAGTGAATATTCATACTACAAAATCTTCAGCAATAAAAAAAGAAAGGCGGGGTGCATGGATGGTTCAGTCAGTTCAGTGTCTGACTTGATTTCAGCTCAGGTCATGATCCTGGGTCTGAGATCTCAGGATCTGAGGGTCCATGTTGGACATGGAGCCTGCTTAAAATTCTCTCTCTCTCCTTCTGCCCCACCCCCACCACTTTTATGTACTCTTTCCTAAAGAAAAAAAAAAGGAGGAAAGAAAGAAAGGAAATACTGGTACATGTACCAGCATGGATACATTTAATAGACTTTATGCAGGGATCCCTGGGTGGCGCAGTGGTTTAGCGCCTGCCTTTGGCCCAGGGCGCGATCCTGGAGACCCGGGATCGAATCCCACGTTGGGCTGCCGGTGCATGGAGCCCGCTTCTCCCTCTGCCTGTGTCTCTGCCTCTCTCTCTCTCTCTCTCTGTGACTATCATAAATAAATAAAAATTGAAAAATAAATAAATAAATGTTTAATAGACTTTATGCAAAGCATAAGAATCTAGACAGCAAAGAGTTCATATTACATTCCATTTGTATGATGACCTAGAAATAATTCAAGAAATCTGAAGATAAAAAGATTGTCTGAAGAGATAACAAGTGTTGGTGAGGCTGTGGGAAAAAAAAAAACTCTCTGAACTGTTGATGGGAACATAAATTGGTATAAGGCCTATTGAGAACATGGAAGTTCCTCAATATTTAAAAAATATAAATGCTGTATGATCCAGTACTACTACTAGTAGTAGTAGTAGTAGCCAAGCTACTAAAGCACCCTAAATATGCATTCACTGATGAATAGACAAAAAAGAAGTGATACATGTGCATGCATATTCCCTATATGGAGTAAACAAATATTTAATGTTGACTAAAGTATAGACCTAATAAAGATAAGAAGGACCAGAGTCTAGTCTTATTTCTTAAGATCTTGCCATTTGCAGCAACATGAATGGACCTAGAAGATATGCTAAGTGAAATAAGTCAGAAGAAGACAGATATCATATAATTTCATTTATATGTGGAATCTAAAACAAAGCAAATTAATAAACAGAAAGCAGAATCAGACCTATAAATCCATAGAACAAAATGATGACTGCCAGAGGGAAGGGGATTGAGAGATGGGCAAAACAGATGAAGGGAAGCTACAGGAGATACAATCTTTCAGTTTTGAAATCAGTAGATCATGGGAATAAAAGGCACAGTATAGAGAATATAATAAATGAGACTGTAAAAGTATGGTGGTGACAGTATTTATGATAGTTATAATTCTGGTGAGCAAAGCATAACATATAGAGAAGTTAAATGACTGTGTTGTAAACCTGAAAGTAATATCACATGCATGTCAGCTATATTCAACTTAAAAAAAAAATGTATACACTGAAAAAAAAAAAAAGGGTCAGTGGAATTTGAGACTTGACAAGAAAATAAATAAATGAACTGGGTTTTTTGTTTTTCTTTAAATAAACTAAATAAAAAATTAAAGTCAGTGACCTCCATAAATGAATATAGATACATACCTGAGCATAATTTGGTTAATCTAGATTTCCAGTGATCTTGAAGTTAGGTTATTAATACATTTGCAAATTTTCAGGTTCCATTAAAAATATGCTTAATTTAATTTAAAGACAAATTTTAAGAACCTGAATTTGGCACTATGTTAGTTAAATTTATTAATACTTGAATTTGAAACTAATATATATATATATATATATATATATATATACACACACACACACACAATTAGATATCCTTAGATAATTTCTAGTTTACTAATTAAAAAAATTCATAGTAAATACCTGAGCATTAGTGACTCTAGGACTTAAAATCTATGCCTAAATATATATTATTAACAAAATGAGTGCATTAAATAAAATTGTTGCTTGGATGTAAAGAGTCAGTGATCTACTCTGATTTAAAGAGGCAGTGGTCTACTCAACGACTGCTTTGTTACTCCCTAAATGGAGTAAGCAAACATTTAATATTGGCTAAAGTATAGACCCTAACAAAGGTAAGAAGGACCAGGATCTAGTCTTACTTGTTTTTTAAGATACACTTCATGGAAGAATCTTATACTTCACCATTGAGAATCCATATATTGGTCACAATCCAGTCTCTTGGAAGTTTCCATTGTTAAAAGGCAAAAGAATATTGTAGGGTGTTAGAAATGCCCTGCATCTTACTTGAACACTGTTGTATACATGTATGCAATTGTCAACCCTCAAAATATTGAATATTTATGTCCTAATTTTAATGTAGGTTAATAAGACCTAATTTAAAGAAAAAAAAACCTGAAATTTTAAAAACAGAACTATGTTCTAATATTGCTCTAGAAACTTATATCCAAAACTTTTTAGGGGAAATTTGTAAAGTCACTCATTAGTGGATTTTCTTTAGTTCATATATGCTTATGCTTTTACTTTAGTACTTAAGCCCTGAAATTAACAAAATCACAAAGTTAAAAAACAATAGATGAATTGAATCACTGAGAACAAAAGAATAACAACATCTTTACTATTCCATAGTAGATGACATTTTTGAAAAAAAAAATCCTGTGTAGCAAAATTATTTCTATCTTCAGTCCTATGGTCTGTGAAAAGCGCTTTGCTGGTGTGGTTATAATGACTATTGAGCACAACCAGTGTTACTCTGTGACTTTGTTGTATGCTCATTTATTATCAAAGAAGAGATTTGTTTTTTACTAGTAAATGATTGAACTTTTTTATCTGTACTCTTCAGCACCAAGTAGCCGCTCTTAAGTTCCATTCAAGTTTAGCAACCTTAAAAATCTCCATCAGCCTGTAATTGCTATACTCAAAGAGCTGAATACGTCATGAAAAGAGACCCACAGAACATAGACATTGTACAACAAAGAGCTGTGCATGTCAAGGAATATACTTTCAATAGTGTTTCACAGCACTTGCTTTTATTTTTAAAATTGCTGTAGAGAACTCTTGTGTCTGTTTCATCTTCATTTTTGTAAATATAAAATGATCTCCACTAAAGCACTCATGATGAAAAGAATTGCATTATAACTAAATAATTTGGTGTGCCATGGCATTTGTTTAATAGCATTTGCACTTTTATCAGAAATAATGACACCCTTGTAAGTCACTGATTCACTATTTATAAATAAAAGTCCTAAGCAGATTTTTCCCAGTGAACATAGCCCTTTAGATTTTGTGCTTAGATTGATATGATATTTAATATATTATTTTTTGTATTGTGTCTAAGCCTTCTTATGTAAAATGATGGTAGTTTTGTAATTCTTTACTGTACAGTATAGTTTTAAAAGATCTTGAGAAAACATAAACCAGAGAATTGAAATAAAATCAATATGAAATTTAGTATCCATAGAGATTGAGCATTTAAAATAAGGATAAAGTTATTTGTTCCAATTCCCAATTGCAGATTTCAGTGTGACCTCTAAATGTGATTTTATTTACCTTTAATTTATACCCTTCATGACATGGTATGTTGCTATGTTAATACTCTAAAAGGGTAGACCTTAAAATTTTTGCTCTGCGGATTAGAGATCAGATTTTGAAACACTGGCATTGGTATATCACTTTTTCCTTTCATCTTCTTCTTGGGATGTAGAGTATTAGTTGCCACTGCAGTGTAGATAGACCCTATGAAGTCACTCAAGACCTCGGAGTGCTTGTGATCAGTCAGGCCATGATGCTATAACTGATTGATGACTTTCTTAGGATGCAAATTTTCTGAACACTTTGATGTCCCCTTAATAGTCCTCTGCTCTCTATTTAATAATAACACAAAATTTTTAAAAAGCGATTGCAAATCGCTTAAATAATGTTCCTTTGTCCTTAAGCTTAATTCTGCTCGTATGTAACCACACAAGGACATCATCAACTCGAGAGTGGGGAATGTAATAATTGATGAAAAAGGATGAGATGATTAATTGGGAGGGCAGTTATCACCTACGAAGAACCGAAGGATAGAAGCTATTATTTTTTTCAAAATTGTTAAGAGGAAAAACAGACAAGGTTGGAATTAAAGCCATTTCTGAACAAGAGCCTGCCATTTTTATATGCAGTGTCATTTTCCAAGGTAAAATATACAGTTTTACTGTGAAATATTTCATACATTCTTTTATTCATTCATTTCATGTGTTTTCTGTTTCTGTCTTAATGTATAGATTGCCTTTTGAATAGGCATTAGTGAATTACATCAATTCAGAGATGTAAATAAAATAATTTTCCACCTTAATATTTCTTAAATTAAGATCTGTTCTTAAATTGGCACCTGCTGAATGCAGCTTCTTCTTCCAGAAAAACTTTCATTGAGTAGACAGGTTTTCTTGAAATAGCACCTTAGAAATCAAGAAGAAAGGGTCATCCAGTAAACTCATTCATTTAAGAAATACTATTGAGCGCCTACTCTGCCAGGAATAAGGAAGCTGTAACAAGGACAGACAAGGTTTCAATCTTCTTAGAGTTCTAGAAGGTAAAGTAAATTCTGTATATAAACAATTAAATAGAATACAATCGAGTAAATTACTACTGCAGCTTAATGCAGAGATATTTAAAATGCTATAGGATAACCGAAGAGGAAGTTAATAATTCTGGATGTGCTATTCAGAGGAGAAAGAACTCATCAAGTGGAAGGATACCAGGCAAGGGAAAGAACATAAGCCAAGGCAGGGAGGTGTGAAATGTCAGGGTGTGTACAGGGAATGATGAGTAGTCTAGTAGAACTGTTTCTCTTCAACATGAATAATGAACAGAGCCCTTAAAAAGGAAAGAAATATCTTGCCAATCTGTAGGATTGACTCAAATTATATTTAAATTTTTATATACATGATATTTCTTTTATTCTGCAGCAATAAAAGTCCCAAACATGTTTATTCATTAGATGGGAACAAAATTATGAAACCAATTAAAACCTAATTATCAACAATAATTTAAAGTGATATGTGAGTGTTATTTTGGAGCATGGTGAGCCCCAACGAAGCAAATGAACTAGTTTTTTAACTAGTTTCATCAGTTATCTGTGAATTGGATAGGCCAGTCATCTATCTTAAAATATGACAATGTTATAATTATGACTAACAATGGCTGGTGTTTGTGAGTGCATATTTTGAATACATACACACAAACACACACACAGACATACACTGCACCAACTTTTTTTCTGACAATGCCTTACTCTTGGCAAAATTCTTCAAGTAGCTTCATGAGAGACACAGAGAGGCAGAGAGATAGGAAGAGAGAGAAAGAAGCAGGCTCCCTGCAAGGAGCCCAATGTGGGACTCGATCCCAGCACCCTGGGACCATGACCTGAGCCAAAGGCAGATGCTCAACCACTGAGCCACCAGCTGCCCCCATCTTTGCTGATTTATTGTCTTGTCCTAACTTCCTAATGTTGGGGTGCTTAAGAGTTTCATCCTCATCTATATACTCTGTTGGTAATCTCATTTAGTCTGATGCATTTCATTTTTCTCTATACTCTAGGAACCATTGCATTTTTATATGCAATCCAGACTTCTCTCCCATACTCCAAACTCATATATTAAGCTACCCACTTGACATCACTACTTGAGTGGTGAGTAGACATTTCTTACTCAATGCATCCAAATCTGAATTTCTGATCTTTTTACCAGTGTTGTTCTTTTTATAGTCTATCATCTCAGTTAATGACAATCCAATTCTTATAAATTATTCAGGACAAAACTTTGGAGTTTTTCTCATTTTTCTTTCTCATCTCAGATCCCAATCCTCCCAGGATATTAAATGGGTTTAGCTTCAAAATGTATCCAGAATGGGGCACTGGGAGAGCTCAGTCTGTTAAGTGGCCAACTCTTGATTTCGGCTCAGATCATGATGTCAGAGTCCTGGGGTCCCACTGCTGGCTGTGAGCTCAGTGGGGATCTGCTATTCTCCCGCTTCTCCCCCCCTACAAATAAATAAATCTTTTAAAAAATGTATCCAAATAAATCCTGCTGTCACAGCTTTCTCTGTTTTACTCTTCCGAAGCCACCATTATGTACTGTCTGTATTTTTGTAGTAGCTTCCTATTTAGTCTCCATTCATCTGTGCTTATTCCCTGGTAAGCCATTACAAAGCATTCTCAAGAAAGCTTCCAGCGTGTTAATTTTATTATGTAAGTTATATCATGCCACTCCTCTAATTAAAAAAAAAAAAAAGGCTTCCTTTTTTTTCTGAATAAGAGTCAAAATTCTGACAGTGGCTTACAGGGCCACACGTAATCTGTCCCCTAACTCTTCATGTTCCAGTGTATGCCAGTAGCGTACCTAGTATATTTGACACACAGAGTGGAGTATTAAGACTTCCCTCTTGACTGCTCAACAAAACATGCTTTATAATAATCATGAAATGAAACCAGTAATCATAATGGCCAAAAAAGAAACCAAAACAGTGACATTTTTCTATTGAACTTCTTGTGTGAAGTTCTTGTATATACATGTATATACATAGATTTATCAGGCCAGTATATATAAAGATTTTAAAAAATAAGATGTGTTCAGTACAAAAAAGCATTACTTCTAAATTGTGTTAATACATTAAAGAAAAGAAATGTGCCAACATTTTAGTTAAATCAATAATTAATAACATTCTGTTTTCTAGTTTTAACTTCTACAAATTTTCAATGACCATCCAAATTAATTTTCTTTACATATTCATGCTCAGTAGGCAATATAAATGTATTCCTTGGTCTACCTATGCTCATATTTGGTGAAAGAACAGTGTTACTAGTTTTGATTTCAAAAAGTTTCACATAAAACAGAAGATATACACAAAAAGAGAAGAAATTCTTAACATGAGACTAAATCTGAAACAGATGCATAAAAGTTTTCACAATAAACTCCAAAAAATTTACAAATGCATAAAAAGAACAAGGAGTTAATGGTTAATTGAATGACAGAGGTGAAGCAACTCCCATTTGGTTTATTTCTGTATCCATATCATTCTTCCTACTGTTTAAATGCAGGGATATGTAGTATCACAATGGTTAGAGATACAAACTGTGCCTAAAGTGGGTTCAAATGGTCTAAAACGTCACAAATGGAAATGAACTCTCTTGAAGACCTATGGGTGTCTCAGAGGCTGTTTAACAAAACTATTTAAATCAATGTAGAATACAATGGATTTTTTTGTTTGTTTTTAAGGACAAATTATAAAACATGACTATTTGAAATGATAAAACATTAAAATTCAAAAATAACCAAAGCAGTTGTTTAGAACTTAAATGAAAATTTTTTTCAGGAAAGTTATTGTTCACTGGCACTGGTTGGAATGGTCTGCACCCTGGTATATTGCCCCCACTCTCTACCCTTAGTAGGCTCCTGGATTATGGTATAATAAGAAAACTGAGACAAGTACACTTCAGTGGAATTCTTTGGATACATTTACAGAAGTCAAGTTCAGCTTCATTGCACTTCTACTTTGGCTGAATCTTTGATATATAATAACTACACTCTGTAACTGGTGGTTGGTTAATACGAAAGGATCTTTAAAGTGTGAAATTATTTCTCAGCCTTTTATGTAGGGCAGGGGTCAACAAACTGGCTCACAGGTCAAATCTGGCCTGCCACCAGTTTTTATAGATAAAGTTTTATTGGAACACAGCCATGCTAATTTATTTGCATATTATCCAGGGCTGCTTTTAACCTTTGGTGGCATAATTGAGTAGTTGAAACAAATATCAAATGGCCCACAAAGCCTGAAATTTAGACTATCTGTGCCTTTACAGGAGAAGTTTGCAAACATCTTCTGTATTACATTTGTGTACAATAATTGGGTGTTAAACTTTATAATGAATAATTTATTTATTGAACTGTGTTAATGAGAAACAAAAGCAAATAAAATTGATCTGCTTTGGCTAAGATGTTTGCAGCAAGCAATTTACTATCAGAGGAAAGCATGATTGAATCAAGAGTGTTTTTTAACATGACTGTGAAGTCAGCAGAGAAAGGATGTTTATATCCATGGGCTGAGATTATGAAACATTAACTCTGCGTTTGCATTAATATTGGAAACAAAACAGCATTTATAGAGAAAGAATGATTGAAGTGTTAGCATCTGTGCAAGGTAGAGTAACGGGAAATAATTTATCATGAGATGATTTATAACTTCACTTTACAGAGACAGTTATTTTCATGGTACAAATACTTCATATCTGGAAATGATTGTAACAAATGTGATTTTTTTTCCTTTAGCATAAGTTGTATGACCTGCTTCACAAAGTTCAGTGCTACAAATGTGGTTGAATATTGTACTTGTCCAATTAATTGCATGAGTTATCACCTATACGCTTCAGCAGAAAGCTTAATACCAGCGTTTTGAGGTTTCCTTAACATCCAGGATCGCTGTGGGTTTGAGGCTTTTTCAGTGCTGGGTAGTCGGAAACCCAGTACCCAAGAGGTGCCCATTTTCAAATGCCCTGGTTCCTTGTTGTTGTCCTTGTTCCTGAATATAAAGCTTCAGTCTCCTCTGGGTCCTGGGAAAGCTTCTGAGCCTTGCCCTCATTCTTCCCAGGAGGCTTCTTGGACTCTTTAAGTTGAGGTATTTCCTCCATTAGACTCATTTCTCATTACTGAAGAACAATTGGTTGCGGCAGCTTTGGTCAGAGTGTGGAAGGTCGATTTATTCCCTGCTCCCTTGGTCTCAGAAGGATGATTACTTGCCATACATTTGCATGACGGAGAGGGTCATTTGGTGGACTCCTATAAAGGAGATCATTTCCAAGGTCATCCCGCACCTACCTTGGCAATAAGTGGGCTACAGCTTCTTGTTTCCAAAGTAGTATTTAGCATCCGCAGCACAGGTATTACCTGGAAAAATTCCTAGGCCAAGCGACTTTGAGTTGGTGTTGTCCTGCTTCTTCTAGACACCGAGGGTTGGCACTGTCTAGTAAGAACACACAGTAAATGAGAAGAGACAAAACGGTTAAGACATTTGACCGTGGGAAGAAGGAGCAAAGGAAATCGGGGGCTGGAAGAGGATTTGGAATGAGAATGCATATTTCTTGTGTAAAAGAAATGGGTATCTTAAAGAGTATCTTTTAGGAAGAAAAATGTGAGCATAATTTAAGATGAGGATAAAGTTTAAGAATGTTGATAGATGGTGGAGGGAGCAAGAGTTTCTAGAGTGTAGTTAGTAGAGTCCTGGAGGGATCATTCAAAACGGCTTAAATTTACGTTCAAATACATTTCTAATGTTCCTTCATATTTTTAGAGATCTTCAGGTACAGGAAGGATTTCATTTAACTCATGGTATTTTGGTAAATAGAACTGAAGACCCCTGGGAGGAGTCATGAGGAATCAAAAGTTGGGAGAACTTTTTTCTCCCTCCAAAATAAGAATAGTTTGTATCATTTCCCTTGATATTATA